>NC_092174.1:46652351-46659851 GCF_045791955.1 Oncorhynchus clarkii lewisi
CACAGACACCCCAGGTATACAGTATACACAACCTAGACTGACTTCAGTAGGGTGCTGTGGAACGTTAGAACAGTAATGGACCAAACCAGATCTATTCACGTCATTACTATCTACAGCGTTCAGTACCAGAGAGAAGTACTGTATGTTGTTTGGAGAAAGTTTAGTGAAATGTCTTGTCCCTGGTATAGTGTGTCTTCTACTGTACTGTAAGGTATAGAGTATTATACTGTACTGTAAGGTATAGAGTATTATACTGTACTGTAAGGTATAGAGTATTATACTGTACTGTAAGGTATAGAGTATTATACTATACTGTAAGGTATAGAGTAGTTTAATGTACTGTAAGGTATAGAGTATTATAATGTACTGTAAGGTATAAAGT
The DNA here is from genome assembly GCF_045791955.1 of Oncorhynchus clarkii lewisi. Lineage (NCBI taxonomy): Eukaryota > Metazoa > Chordata > Actinopteri > Salmoniformes > Salmonidae > Oncorhynchus > Oncorhynchus clarkii. The sequence continues at coordinate 46,652,734 of NC_092174.1, forward strand.
ATTATAATGTACTGTAAGGTATAGAGTAGTTTAATGTACTGTAAGGTATAGAGTAGTTTAATGTACTGTAAGGTATAAAATATTATACTGTACTGTAAGGTATAGAGTAGTTTAATGTACTGTAAGGTATAGAGTAGTTGAATGTACTGTAAGGTATAGAGTAGTTTAATGTACTGTAAGGTATAAAATATTATACTGTACTGTAAGGTATAGAGTAGTTGAATGTACTGTAAGGTATAAAATATTATACTGTACTGTAAGGTATAGAGTAGTTTAATGTACTGTAAGGTATAGAGTAGTTTAATGTACTGTAAGGTATAAAATATTATACTGTACTGTAAGGTATAGAGTAGTTTAATGTACTGTAAGGTATAGAGTAGTTTAATGTACTGTAAGGTATAGAGCAGGGGTGTCAAACTCAAATACCCAGTGGGCCAAAATGTAAAACCTGAACAAAGTCACGGGCCAACATTGAACAAATTAACCTTTTAATATGGACCCAAACAAGTTTTGCTTTAACATTGAATATGGAACAAGCATCGCTTATTACCATACAATATATAATTTAATAGTGGAGACATGCAAAATCGAATTTCAAATGAAAAAACACATCAATGGCATTCATTTATTAAATAAATAAAATTTAAATAAAAATGGTATGCCTCTTTTCTATTTGCAGCCTTCTGATTTAAATACCAAAATAAACTTTTTCCACTGGCTAATAATTTTACAAATAAAATGATAATAAATCAATCAACCATTCAAGCCCATGCCTTGTAGCAAGAAAAAGTGCATAAAGAAAACGTTAATTATTGCACACTGGTCTAATCTGATGTGCCCAAGCCAGATACCTGGCATCTCTTCTTGGATGCTAGTTCATCAATGTCTGGGCTCAAGCTCTGAGCTGAAGAAATCCTCAGTATCGAGCGAAGATGTTCATCAGTCAGACGTCTCCTGTGAGTTGTTTTGGTCATCTTCATCGAGGAGAAAAGTTGCTCGCATAGATAAGTGTTGCCGAACATGGAGAGCAACTGAGCAGCTTGGGTGCGGAGCTGAGGCATTGTGTCAGGGATGAACCGTGGAAACTGTGCGGCGCCCACAGCATCATACTTTGACTTCAGCGTGTCGTTGCACTGGAGTTCAATCAGCTCCATTTGGATGTTGGTTGGTGCATTTTCCACATCAACTGCGAAGGGATTACTAAGCAGTTCAAACTTGCATTTCTGGGCATCGAAGTCGGCAAATCGCCGGCTAAACTCAGCGGCGAGAACACTGAGTTTTTCAGCAAACTGTGCGCATGGGAACACGGCGCTAGAGATCTGCGCTTTTATGGATTGGCAGCAGGGAAAATGGCAAGGGTTTTCTTTGCAGCATCTGATTCTCCCACAGGCACAGTTTAGTTTTGAAGGCCCTCACTGCAGCGTACATGTCTGTGATGATGCGCCCCCGCCCCTGAAGCTGCAGGTTCAGCGCATCGAGATGGCTCGAGATGTCACAGAGAAAGGCCAGCTCACACAGGAACTTTTGCTCCCGGAGCTCTGCTGTATCCTTCCCTTTGGTTTCCAGGAATTGACATATTTCCTCACGCAGCTCGAAACATCTGTTCAGTACTTTTCCTCTGCTTAGCCATCTCACCTCTGTGTGATACGGCACGTCTGCGTATTCCGAACCACACTCCTCCAGAAAAGATTTAAACTGGCGGTGATTTAGACCTTTGGCTCTTATAAAGTTAACTACCTGTGTTACTGTGGTCATAACATGTTCCATCTTTAGGGCTTTGGCACACAGTGCTTCCTGATGTATGATGCAGTGGTAAACAGTTAGCTCACCTGCACAGTTCTCTTCCCGCATCTTCTCCCGAACCATGCCCACCAGTCCACTCTTTTTACCGCACATCGCTGGCGCACCATCTGTCGTTAATCCAACGAGTTTATCCCACGGCAGCTTTATTTCAGTTACACATTTGGAAACCTCCTCAAAGATTTCCTTTCATGTGGTTGTGCCATGCATTGATTTGAATCCTAATAGCTCCTCCGTAACACACAGATTTGAGTCCACTCCACGGATGAAGACTGACAGCTGAGCAGTATCAGATGCGTCGCAGCTCTCATCCACAGCGAGGGAGAACGCAACAAAATCTTTTCCCTTTTCCATCAGCTGGTCATACAGATTGGTGGCAAGATCACATGTGCGATCAGCTACTGTGTTCCTGCTCAGGCTCACGTTTGAAAATGCTTGTTTTTTCTCTGGGCATACGAGGTCACAAACCTTCATCGTGCACTTTTTCATGAACTCTCCCTCATTAAAGGGCCGGGCTGATTTTGCGATCTCTGCTGCCACTATATAACTAGCCTTTACAGCAGCCTCGCTTTGTGATGTGGCTTTTTTAAACATGTTCTGTTGTGAAACCAAACTTCTTTTCATCTCCTCTACTTTCTGGCTCCTTTGAGTCATGTCCAGGTCCTTGTATTTGTCATGGTGTTTCGTTTCATAGTGTCATCTAATGTTGTACTCCTTACTTACAGCCACGTTGACTCCACAAACAAGACAAACAGGTTTGTCTTTTACATATGTAAACAGATATTCTGCCTCCCACTTGTCCAGAAAGCTCCTGTTTTCTGTCTTTCTTTTTGCCATTTTTGGGAAGGGTTAGCTCGCTGACAGTTGTAGCGTCTATGTTGCTATGACTACTGTCACAGAGGAGAGAGCGTTTCTGGGTCCTGTCCTGATTGGCGTGCGAAAACAGCAGAGCATTATGGGATTCGTAGTATTAGTGGTGAATGCGCTGTATAATACCGGCGGGCCAGCTCTAGTAGTAATTTGGTATTGTCTCGCGGGCCAAATACAATTACCCCGCGGGCCAAATTTGGCCCACGGGCCAGAGTTTGACACCCATGGTATAGAGTATTATACTATACTGTAAGGTATAGAGTAGTTTAATGTACTGTAAGGTATAGAGTATTATACTGTACTGTAAGGTATAGAGTATTATACTATACTGTAAGGTATAGAGTAGTTTAATGTACTGTAAGGTATAGAGTATTATACTGTACTGTAAGGTATAGAGTATTATACTATACTGTAAGGTATAGAGTATTATACTGTACTGTAAGGTATAGAGTATTATAATGTACTGCAAGGTATAGAGTATTATACTGTACTGTAAGGTATAGAGTATTATACTGTACTGTAAGGTATCAAGTATTATAATGTACTGTAAGGTATAGAGTATTATACTGTACTGTAAGGTATAGAGTATTATACTGTACTGTAAGGTATAGAGCATTATATGTCAATGAAAATGTGAGTACAGAATGTTATCACATTGAAGAAGATTCACTCAATAAGAACATTTGTTGACGCTAATGCTAATAGTCGAAGTCAAACAGCCGTTTTGTCTCGATGATCCGTTTCCATGATGACACGTCATTATTAGCACCTTTCCTGCACTTGTTTTTTGTGCAAACGAAGACCTGTTTATTTTTTCTGTCTTGTTGGCCTACCAGATTATATTCTACATTGAATAGCCACTACCATTAGGCCTGCTGTAGTTCTGGACTACCAGATTATATTCTACATTGAATAGCCACTACCATTAGGCCTGCTGTAGTTCTGGACTACCAGATTATATTCTACATTGAATAGCCACTACCATTAGGCCTGCTGTAGTTCTGGACTACCAGATTATATTCTACATTGAATAGACACTACCAATAGGCCTGCTGTAGTTCTGGACTACCAGATTATATTCTACATTGAATAGCCACTACCATTAGGCCTGCTGTAGTTCTGGACTACCAGATTATATTCTACATTGAATAGACACTACCAATAGGCCTGCTGTAGTTCTGGACTACCAGATTATATTCTACATTGAATAGCCACTACCATTAGGCCTGCTGTAGTTCTGGACTACCAGATTATATTCTACATTGAATAGCCACTACCATTAGGCCTGCTGTAGTTCTGGACTACCAGATTATATTCTACATTGAATAGCCACTACCATTAGGCCTGATGTAGTTCTGGACTACCAGATTATATTCTACATTGAATAGCCACTACCATTAGGCCTGATGTAGTTCTGGACTACCAGACCACCCCACTCTTTATTGAACCCAATTTTTGACATTGATATTGTCAGTTTGTTGCTATATTTGCATAGTTTAATCCCACATGCATTTTGCTATTGATATGTTTAATAATTGTATATTCATATGGTATAAAATTACAAATGATAGCTTTTATTAACCTTACTTAGTATATATATACAGTCATTATTATTTCCTGCTTCTGTCTCCCTACAGAACAACGTACTGGATTACCCGGCAGCTGGCCAATCCTAAACCAAAGGCGATCAAGACAAGGAGGGCAGACTGATGCCAACTGAACTGTCAATCATATCTTAACTCAACTGTAATGTGATTCAATTAATCCGACCAACCTCCCCCATGCCATGTACCATCTATCTAAATATATAAAAGACTCAGGTCAGAGATATTAGGATAATGGATGATTGGTGGATTGTATTGAGTCCTGGGATGTTGTGTATGAGTGCTACTCCTAACATTAGCAGTCACTGCCTGTATTTTTCTTTCTCCGTGAATGTTAATGTGAAATATAATGCCATATTTCCATAGATTTTGATGCACATGATGAATACCTTTGAATTGTCTTTATCAATATGCAGTACAAACGTGAAAGGCATTTTCACGTTTTGTCATGACATAATTTGCAAAGAAAAGAAAGGCTTCAAAATCATGTCTTGAAAAAAATGTTCAACTGTAAAATTATCCTGGACAAACGTACTAGTGTAATACTGTCAATTTGACCTTTTGGAATGACCAATGAGGAGTTCACAAACACCCTATATAACAGGGACTACACAACAAGAGGTGGGACTCCCATCTCCGGTGATTAGAAACTCCAGAAGAAGGGATCTAATTCTGCGCTACACAGGACTGGAAACACCATAGTTGTTTTCAACCTTTTCTGGGTTAGTGCTCTTGATTATGTGTTCATGCAACACACCATGTCATGTTTCAGAACACCTCAGGAGGAATGTTTCAGAACGCCTCAGGATGAATGTTTCAGAACACCTCAGGAGGAATGTTTCAGAACACCTCAGGAGGAATGTTTCAGAACACCTCAGGGGGAATGTTTCAGAACACCTCAGTAGGAATGTTTCAGAACACCTCAGTATGAATGTTTCAGAACAGCTCAGGATGAATGTTTCAGAACACCTCAGGAGGAATGTTTCAGAACACCTCAGTATGAATGTTTCAGAACACCTCAGGATGAATGTTTCAGAACACCTCAGGAGGAATGTTTCAGAACACCTCAGTATGAATGTTTCAGAACACCTCAGGGGGAATGTTTCAGAACACCTCAGGAGGAATGTTTCAGAACACCTCAGGGGGAATGTTTCAGAACACCTCAGGATGAATGTTTCAGAACACCTCAGTATGAATGTTTCAGAACACCTCAGGATGAATGTTTCAGAACACCTCAGGAGGAATGTTTCAGAACACCTCAGTATGAATGTTTCAGAACACCTCAGGATGAATGTTTCAGAGCACCTCAGGAGGAATGTTTCAGAACACCTCAGGATGAATGTTTCAGAACACCTCAGGAGGAATGTTTCAGAACACCTCAGTATGAATGTTTCAGAACACCTCAGGATGAATGTTTCAGAACACCTCAGGATGAATGTTTCAGAACACCTCAGGAGGAATGTTTCAGAACACCTCAGGATGAATGTTTCAGAACACCTCAGTATGAATGTTTCAGAACACCCCAGGAGGAATGTTTCACAACACCCCAGGAGGAATGTTTCACAACACCTCAGGATGAATGTTTCAGAACACCTCAGGATGAATGTTTCAGAACACCTCAGGGGGAATGTTTCAGAACACCTCAGGATGAATGTTTCAGAACGCCTCAGGATGAATGTTTCAGAACACCTCAGGATGAATGTTTCAGAACACCTCAGGATGAATGTTTCAGAACACCTCAGGGGGAGTGTTTCAGAACACCTCAGGATGAATGTTTCAGAACACCTCAGGGGGAATGTTTCAGAACACCTCAGGATGAATGTTTCAGAACACCTCAGGATGAATGTTTCAGAACACCTCAGGATGAATGTTTCACAAGAGGAGGAATGTTTCAGAACACCTCAGGAGGAATGTTTCAGAACACCTCAGGATGAATGTTTCAGAACACCTCAGGATGAATGTTTCAGAACACCTCAGGGGGAATGTTTCAGAACACCTCAGGAGGAATGTTTCAGAACACCTCAGGGGGAATGTTTCAGAACACCTCAGGGGGAATGTTTCAGAACACCTCAGGATGAATGTTTCAGAACACCTCAGGAGGAATGTTTCAGAACACCTCAGGGGGAATGTTTCAGAACACCTCAGGAGGAATGTTTCAGAACACCTCAGGATGAATGTTTCAGAACACCTCAGGATGAATGTTTCAGAACACCTCAGGATGAATGTTTCAGAACACCTCAGTAGGAATGTTTCAGAACACCTCAGTAGGAATGTTTCAGAACACCTCAGTAGGAATGTTTCAGAACACCTCAGTAGGAATGTTTCAGAACACCTCAGGAGGAATGTTTCAGAACACCTCAGGGGGAATGTTTCAGAATCCTCACAACCATATGTTTCAATACTGCAGAAGAGTTCAGTTTTGTTTCCTTGAAGGTGGTGACAGCTCAGTTGCCACTAGTTTTAGTGTTACGAAGCACTTCATTTTTAACAGTAAATTAGTGAGATTAGGCAGCACATTATGACAGTAAAGCTCTTTAAAAGGGCATTAGGGACATCAAATCTGTCACCTCAAGATGATGCATAATCACCACACTGATTGGTTATGCTAAGCTTGACACACTGCAACAACACATATATTCAAATAGTTACAAAACGCTGATGAACCTTTGACAGAGGATCTAAGAGTTCTAATGAGCAATCAAAAATAATGTAAATTAACATGTGAAGAAGAATTGGGTAAAATAAAATTGTGAGTGAAATATTTGTGCTATAAAAACTAGACTGATGAGTTAGTTACAAATGCTGACTGAGCATTGACCTGGTCCCAAATGGCACAGTGTTCCT
>NC_092174.1:46664851-46784851 GCF_045791955.1 Oncorhynchus clarkii lewisi
ACAGTAGTCTAATGTTATAGAAGAGAGGACCAGAACAGTAGTCTGTTATAGAAGAATTATAGAAGAGAGGACCAGAACAGTAGTCTAATGTTATAGAAGAGAGGACCAGAACAGTAGTCTAATGTTGTAGAAGAGAGGACCAGAACAGTAGTCTAATGTTATAGAAGAGAGGACCAGAACAGTAGTCTAATGTTGTAGAAGAGAGGACCAGAACAGTAGTCTAATGTTCTAGAAGAGAGGACCAGAACAGTAGTCTAATGTTATAGAAGAGAGGACCAGAACAGTAGTCTAATGTTATAGAAGAGAGGACCAGAACAGTAGTCTAATGTTATAGAAGAGAGGACCAGAACAGTAGTCTAATGTTATAGAAGAGAGGACCAGAACAGTAGTCTGTTATAGAAGAGAGGACCAGAACAGTAGTCTGTTATAGAAGAGAGGACCAGAACAGTAGTCTAATGTTATAGAAGAGAGGACCAGAACAGTAGTCTGTTATAGAAGAGAGGACCAGAACAGTAGTCTAATGTTATAGAAGAGAGGACCAGAACAGTAGTCTGTTATAGAAGAAGGGACCAGAACAGTAGTCTAATGTTATAGAAGAGAGGACCAGAACAGTAGTCTAATGTTATAGAAGAGAGGACCAGAACAGTAGTCTAATGTTATAGAAGAGAGGACCAGAACAGTAGTCTGTTATAGAAGAGAGGACCAGAACAGTAGTCTGTTATAGAAGAGAGGACCAGAACAGTAGTCTAATGTTATAGAAGAGAGGACCAGAACAGTAGTCTGTTATAGAAGAGAGGACCAGAACAGTAGTCTAATGTTGTAGAAGAGAGGACCAGAACAGTAGTCTGTTATAGAAGAGTTATAGAAGAGAGGACCAGAACAGTAGTCTGTTATAGAAGAGAGGACCAGAACAGTAGTCTGTTATAGAAGAGAGGACCAGAACAGTAGTCTAATGTTATAGAAGAGAGGACCAGAACAGTAGTCTAATGTTGTAGAAGAGAGGACCAGAACAGTAGTCTGTTATAGAAGAGAGGACCAGAACAGTAGTCTGTTATAGAAGAGAGGACCAGAACAGGCATGTTTGGGAAAGATTAGGAGAAGTGTTAAAAGAGGCTGATAGCAGTGTGGTGTTGTGTGTGATGATTGTGAGGCGCTATACACATTTTGACTGAGGAACAGGAGTGGAGCAATAGGATTTATTTCTTTCAGCATCTTGAGAGACTGTGAATGTGCAGTTAGGGACCGTATGTAAAGGTGTTGTCTTTATCAACATCATAACAGCTGGCAATATTTCAACCACATAAAATATACTTCCAAGCTGAACTGAAATCTTATCAGAAACATGTTGGTTGGTTTTCACAGCTTTCTATGTCCTTACAACCAGTCAAACTGATTTTTCTCCCCGGTCCCCTAAACCTCTTTGCTTTATGAAAGAAGCAGTGATGACAGAGAAAATGTTACCGATATCAACTAGATGGAAACATCCATTCTATCATGTATGACATTATTCTGGAGAGCAGGGGTTTCTTCAGTCTTCTGGGGCAACATATACAGTGCCTTGCGAAAGTATTCGGCCCCCTTGAACTTTGCGACCTTTTGCCACATTTCAGGCTTCAAACATAAAGATATAAAACTGTATTTTTTTGTGAAGAATCAACAACAAGTGGGACACAATCATGAAGTGGAACGACATTTATTGGATATTTCAAACTTTTTTAACAAATCAAAAACTGAAAAATTGGGCTTGCAAAATTATTCAGCCCCCTTAAGTTAATACTTTGTAGCGCCACCTTTTGCTGCGATTACAGCTGTAAGTCGCTTGGGGTATGTCTCTATCAGTTTTGCACATCGAGAGACTGACATTTTTTCCCATTCCTCCTTGCAAAACAGCTCGAGCTCAGTGAGGTTGGATGGAGAGCATTTGTGAACAGCAGTTTTCAGTTCTTTCCACAGATTCTCGATTGGATTCAGGTCTGGACTTTGACTTGGCCATTCTAACACCTGGATATGTTTATTTTTGAACCATTCCATTGTAGATTTTGCTTTATGTTTTGGATCATTGTCTTGTTGGAAGACAAATCTCCGTCCCAGTCTCAGGTCTTTTGCAGACTCCATCAGGTTTTCTTCCAGAATGGTCCTGTATTTGGCTCCATCCATCTTCCCATCAATTTTAACCATCTTCCCTGTCCCTGCTGAAGAAAAGCAGGCCCAAACCATGATGCTGCCACCACCATGTTTGACAGTGGGGATGGTGTGTTCAGGGTAATGAGCTGTGTTGCTTTTACGCCAAACATAACGTTTTGCATTGTTGCCAAATTGTTCAATTTTGGTTTCATCTGACCAGAGCACCTTCTTCCACATGTTTGGTGTGTCTCCCAGGTGGCTTGTGGCAAACTTTAAACGACACTTTTTATGGATATCTTTAAGAAATGGCTTTCTTCTTGCCACTCTTCCATAAAGGCCAGATTTGTGCAATATACGACTGATTGTTGTCCTATGGACAGAGTCTCCCACCTCAGCTGTAGATCTCTGCAGTTCATCCAGAGTGATCATGGGCCTCTTGGCTGCATCTCTGATCAGTCTTCTCCTTGTATGAGCTGAAAGTTTAGAGGGACGGCCAGGTCTTGGTAGATTTGCAGTGGTCTGATACTCCTTCCATTTCAATATTATCGCTTGCACAGTGCTCCTTGGGATGTTTAAAGCTTGGGAAATCTTTTTGTATCCAAATCCGGCTTTCCTTGTTCTTCATGATGCTCTCTGCGCTTTTAACGGACCTCTGAGACTATCACAGTGCAGGTGCATTTATACGGAGACTTGATTACACACAGGTGGATTGTATTTATCATCATTAGTCATTTAGGTCAACATTGGATCATTCAGAGATCCTCACTGAACTTCTGGAGAGAGTTTGCTGCACTGAAAGTAAAGGGGCTGAATAATTTTGCACGCCTAATTTTTCAGTTTTTGATTTGTTAAAAAAGTTTGAAATATCCAATAAATGTCGTTCCACTTCATGATTGTGTCCCACTTGTTGTTGATTCTTCACAAAAAAATACAGTTTTATATCTTTATGTTTGAAGCCTGAAATGTGGCAAAAGGTTGCAAAGTTCAAGGGGGCCGAATACTTTCGCAAGGCACTGTAATGACAGTAGAGAAGCTGTATGTATCTAATTAGAGACAAGATGACTAACAAATAGTGAACCAAAATGTTGCATATTATAAGCAGAAACAAAGCTGATCTGGATCAGGCAGAAAACTCCTGCACTCCATGTCAACAAATCATTCAGCCTCCTCTGACTGATGTTTACAGCACATTTTCTATATTAGAGGTTCGGGCCTCAGATTTGTACTTTATCACATATAGTCGGGCGGTTGGACAAACAGCTGACCCACGCACCTTTAGTGTGTGAGACAGGGAGAGAAGGGGAAGAGAGAGAGAGGTAGGGAAAGAGAGAGGGAGGGGGTAGGGAAAGAGAGAGGGAGGGGGTAGGGAAAGAGAGAGAAAGGTAGGGAAAGAGAGAGAGAGGGAGGGAAAGAGAGAGAGAGAGGGGGTAGGGATAGAGAAAGAGAGAGCGAGAGAGAGAGAGGGGGGGGGTAGGGAAAGAGAGAGAGGGGGGTAGGGAAAGAGAGAGAGGGTGGTAGGGAAAGAGAGAGAGAGGTAGGGAAAGAGAGAGAGAGAGGTAGAGAAAGAGAGAGAGAGGTAGGGAAAGAGAGAGAGAGAGGTAGGGGAAGAGAGAGAGAGGGGTAGGGAAAGAGAGAGAGAGGGGTAGGGAAAGAGAGAGAGAGAGGTAGGGAAAGAGAGAGAAAGAGGTAGAGAAAGAGAGAGGTAGAGAGAGAGAGGTAGGGAAAGAGAGAGAGAGGCAGGGAAAGAGAGAGAGAGAGGTAGAGAAAGAGAGAGAGAGGTAGGGAAAGAGAAAGAGAGCGGTAGAGAAAGAGAGAGAGAGGTAGAGAAAGAGAGAGAGAGGTAGGGAAAGAAAGAGAGAGGTAGGGAAAGAGAGAGAGAGAGAGGTAGAGAAAGAGAGAGAGGTAGAGAAAGAGAGAGGTAGAGAAAGAGAGAGAGAGAGGTAGAGAGAGAGAGAGAAAGGTAGAGAAAGAGAGAGAGGTAGGGAAAGAGAGAGAGGGGTAGGGAAAGAGAGAGAGAGGGGTAGGGAAAGAGAGAGAGAGAGAGAGAGAGGGGTAGGGAAAGAGAGAGAGAGAGGTAGGGAAAGAGAGAGAGAGCGAGGGGTAGGGAAAGAGAGAGAGAGCGAGGGGTAGGGAAAGAGAGAGAGCGAGGGGTAGGGAAAGAGAGAGAGAGGGGTAGGGAAAGAGAGAGAGCGAGCGAGGGGTAGGGAAAGAGAGAGAGAACTATAGAATCTGTAGAACTATAGAATCTGTAGAACTATAGAAGCTGTAGAACTATAGAATCTGTACAACTATAGAAGCTGTACAACTATAGAAGCTGTACAACTATAGAAGCTGTAAAACTATTGTAGCTGTAGAACTATAGAAGCTGTAGAACTATAGAAGCTATAGAACTATAGAAGCTGTAAAACTACAGAAGCTGTAGAACTATAGAAGCTATAGAACTATAGAAGCTGTAAAACTATAGAAGCTGTAAAACTATAGAAGCTGAAAAACTATAGAAGCTGTAGAACTATAGAAGCTGTAAAACTATAGAAGCTGTAGACCTATAGAAGCTGTACAACTATAGAAGCTGTAGAACTATAGAAGCTATAGAACTATAGAAGCTGTAGAACTATAGAATCTGTAAAACTATTGTAGCTGTAGAACTACAGAAGCTTTAGAACTATAGAAGCTGTAGAACTATATAAGCTGTAGAACTATAGAAGCTGTAGAACTATAGAAGCTGTAAAACTATAGAAGCTGTAGAACTACAGAAGCTATAGAACTATAGAAGCTGTAGAACTATAGAAGCTGTACAACTATAGAAGCTGTACAACTATAGACGCTGTAAAACTATAGAAGCTGTAGAACTATAGAAGCTGTAGAACTATAGAATCTGGAACAACTCTGTGGTAATGGGATTATACAGAAAGCCTAGTGCTACTGACCAGGGAGGGTGGCAGCACGCACACAGCCACCCCTATGATGGAAGCTATTGAGGAGACTGACAAAGCTCCAGCTATAAGACGATAACAGAATATTCATTTTCCAGCTACAGAGCTTCAAGGCCGGATCAGTCCAGCCAAAGTCTTGAGAGAGTTGATGACATCTAAATCCTAATATCCAAACACATCAAACATGAATTAACAGATAAACAAATGTGTTGCTTTTGAATGAATCATCTCTATGCAGTATTTAGATTTGTTGTTCTCTGTGAAGGAAATCAAATCAAATCAAATCAAATTTTATTTGTCACATACACATGGTTAGCAGATGTTAATGCGAGTGTAGCGAAATGCTTGTGCTTCTAGTTCCGACAATGCAGTAATAACCAACAAGTAATCTAACTAACAATTCCAAAACTACTGTCTTGTACACAGTGTAAGGGGATAAAGAATATGTACATAAGGATATATGAATGAGTGATGGTACAGAGCAGCATAGGCAAGATACAGTAGATGGTATCGAGTACAGTATATACATATGAGATGAGTATGTAAACAAAGTGGCATAGTTAAAGTGGCTAGTGATACATGTATTACATAAGGATACAGTCGATGATATAGAGTACAGTATATACGTATGCATATGAGATGAATAATGTAGGGTAAGTAACATTATATAAGGTAGCATTGTTTAAAGTGGCTAGTGATATATTTACATCATTTCCCATCAATTCCCATTATTAAAGTGGCTGGAGTTGAGTCAGTGTCAGTGTGTTGGCAGCAGCCACTCAATGTTAGTGGTGGCTGTTTAACAGTCTGATGGCCTTGAGATAGAAGCTGTTTTTCAGTCTCTCGGTCCCAGCTTTGATGCACCTGTACTGACCTCGCCTTCTGGATGATAGCGGGGTGAACAGGCAGTGGCTCGGGTGGTTGATGTCCTTGATGATCTTTATGGCCTTCCTGTGACATCGGGTGGTGTAGGTGTCCTGGAGGGCAGGTAGTTTGCCCCCGGTGATGCGTTGTGCAGACCTCACTACCCTCTGGAGAGCCTTACGGTTGAGGGCGGAGCAGTTGCCGTACCAGGCTGTGATACAGCCCGCCAGGATGCTCTCGATTGTGCATCTGTAGAAGTTTGTGAGTGCTTTTGGTGACAAGCCGAACTTCTTCAGCCTCCTGAGGTTGAAGAGGCGCTGCTGCGCCTTCTTCACAATGCTGTCTGTGTGAGTGGACCAATTCAGTTTGTCTGTGATGTGTATGCCGAGGAACTTAAAACTTGCTACCCTCTCCACTACTGTTCCATCGATGTGGATAGGGGGGTGTTCCCTCTGCTGTTTCCTGAAGTCCACAATCATCTCCTTAGTTTTGTTGACGTTGAGTGTGAGGTTATTTTCCTGACACCACACTCCGAGGGCCCTCACCTCCTCCCTGTAGGCCGTCTCGTCGTTGTTGGTAATCAAGCCTACCACTGTTGTGTTGTCCGCAAACTTGATGATTGAGTTGGAGGCGTGCGTGGCCACGCAGTCGTGGGTGAACAGGGAGTACAGGAGAGGGCTCAGAACGCACCCTTGTGGGGCCCCAGTGTTGAGGATCAGCGGGGAGGAGATGTTGTTGCCTACCCTCACCACCTGGGGGCGGCCCGTCAGGAAGTCCAGTACCCAGTTGCACAGGGCGGGGTCGAGACCCAGGGTCTCGAGCTTGATGACGAGCTTGGAGGGTACTATGGTGTTGAATGCCGAGCTGTAGTCAATGAACAGCATTCTCACATAGGTATTCCTCTTGTCCAGATGGGTTAGGGCGGTGTGCAGTGTGGTTGAGATTGCATCGTCTGTGGACCTATTTGGGCGGTAAGCAAATTGGAGTGGGTCTAGGGTGTCAGGTAGGGTGGAGGTGATATGGTCCTTGACTAGTCTCTCAAAGCACTTCATGATGACGGAAGTGAGTGCTACGGGGCGGTAGTCGTTTAGCTCAGTTACCTTAGCTTTCTTGGGAACAGGAACAATGGTGGCCCTCTTGAAGCATGTGGGAACAGCAGACTGGTATAGGGATTGATTGAATATGTCCGTAAACACACCGGCCAGCTGGTCTGCGCATGCTCTGAGGGCGCGGCTGGGGATGCCGTCTGGGCCTGCAGCCTTGCGAGGGTCAACACGTTTAAATGTCTTACTCACCTCGGTTGCAGTGAAGGAGAGACCGCATGTTTTCGTTGCAGGCCGTGTCAGTGGCACTGTATTGTCCTCAAAGCGGGCAAAAAAGTTATTTAGTCTGCCTGGGAGCAGGACATCCTGGTCCGTGACTGGGCTGGATTTCTTCCTGTAGTCCGTGATTGACTGTAGACCCTGCCACATGCCTCTTGTGTCTGAGCCGTTGAATTGAGATTCTACTTTGTCTCTGTACTGACGCTTAGCTTGTTTGATAGCCTTGCGGAGGGAATAGCTGCACTGTTTGTATTTGGTCATGTTACCAGACACCTTGCCCTGATTAAAAGCAGTGGTTCGCGCTTTCAGTTTCACGCGAATGCTGCCATCAATCCATGGTTTCTGGTTAGGGAATGTTTTAATCGTTGCTATGGGAACGACATCTTCAACGCACGTTCTAATGAACTCGCACACCGAATCAGCGTATTCGTCAATGTTGTTGTCTGACGCAATACGAAACATGTCCCAGTCCACGTGGTGGAAGCAGTCTTGGAGTGTGGAGTCAGCTTGGTCGGACCAGCGTTGGACAGACCTCAGCGTGGGAGCCTCTTGTTTTAGTTTCTGTCTGTAGGCAGGGATCAACAAAATGGAGTCGTGGTCAGCTTTTCCGAAAGGGGGGCGGGGCAGGGCCTTATATGCGTCGCGGAAGTTAGAGTAACAATGATCCAAGGTCTTTCCACCCCTGGTTGCGCAATCGATATGCTGATAAAATTTAGGGAGTCTTGTTTTCAGATTAGCCTTGTTAAAATCCCCAGCTACAATGAATGCAGCCTCCGGATAAATGGTTTCCAGTTTGCAAAGAGTCAAATAAAGTTCATTCAGAGCCATCGATGTGTCTGCTTGGGGGGGGGATATATACGGCTGTGATTATAATCGAAGAGAATTCTCTTGGTAGATAATGCGGTCTACATTTGATTGTGAGGAATTCTAAATCAGGTGAACAGAAGGATTTGAGTTCCTGTATGTTTCTTTCATCACACCATGTCACGTTAGTCATAAGGCATACGCCCCCTCCCCTCTTCTTACCAGAAAGATGTTTGTTTCTGTCAGCGCGATGCGTGGAGAAACCCGTTGGCTGCACCGCTTCGGATAGAGTCTCTCCAGTGAGCCACGTTTCTGTGAAGCAAAGAACGTTACAGTCTCTGATGTCCCTCTGGAATGCTACCCTTGCTCGGATTTCATCAACCTTGTTGTCAAGAGACTGGACATTGGCAAGAAGAATGCTAGGGAGTGGTGCACGGTGTGCCCGTCTCCGGAGTCTGACCAGAAGACCGCCTCGTTTCCCTCTTTTTCCGAGTTGTTTTTTTGGGTCGCTGCATGGAATCCACTCCGTTGTCTTGTTTGTAAGGCAGAACACAGGATCCGCGTCGCGAAAAACATATTCTTGGTCGTACTGATGGTGAGTTGACGCTGATCTTATATTCAGTAGTTCTTCTCGACTGTATGTAATGAAACCTAAGATGACCTGGGGTACTAATGTAAGAAATAACACGTAAAAAAACAAAAAACTGCATAGTTTCCTAGGAACGCGAAGCGAGGCGGCCATCTCTGTCGGCGCCGGACAGCAGATTTGATTTGCCGGACAGCAAATCAACACCTGTATACAATGTAAGGGACAGATCGAAATATCCTGGGGGGAGCGGGGGTATATTCACTTTCTGCTTGTATTTCCCCTGGTTTATATTCACTCTTCTCCTCATATTTTCCCTGGTTTATATTCACTTTTCTCCTCGTATTTCCCTGGTTTATATTCACTTTTCTCCTCGTATTTTCCCTGGTATATATTCACTCTGCTTGTATTTCCCCTGTTTTCTTTTCCCTGGTTTATATTCACTCTTCTCCTCGTATTTCCCTGGTTTATATTCACTCTTCTCCTCGTATTTTCCCTGGTATATATTCACTCTGCTTGTATTTCCCCTGTTTTCTTTTCCCTGGTTTATATTCACTCTTCTCCTCATATTTTCCCTGGTTTATATTCACTCTTCTCCTCGTATTTTCCCTGGTATATATTCACTCTTCTCCTCGTATTTTCCCTGGTATATATTCACTCTTCTCCTCGTATTTTCCCTGGTTTATATTCACTCTTCTCCTCGTATTTTCCCTGGTTTATATTCACTCTTCTCCTCGTATTTTCCCTGGTTTATATTCACTCTTCTCCTTGTATTTCCCCTGGTTTATATTCACTCTGCTTGTATTTCCCCTGTTTTATTTTCCCTGGTTTATATTCACTCTTCTGCTCATATTTTCCCTGGTTTATATTCACTCTTCTCCTCGTATTTCCCTGGTTTATATTCACTTTCTCCTCGTATTTTCCCTGGTTTATATTCACTCTGCTTGTATTTTCCCTGGTTTATATTCACTCTTCTCCTCGTATTTCCCTGGTTTATATTCACTTTCTCCTCGTATTTTCCCTGGTTTATATTCACTTTCTCCTCGTATTTTCTCTGGTTTATATTCACTCTTCTCCTCGTATTTTCCCTGGTTTATATTCACTCTGCTTGTATTTCCCCTGTTTTCTTTTCCCTGGTTTATATTCACTTTCTGCTTGTATTTCCCCTGTTTTCTTTTCCCTGGTTTATATTCACTCTTCTCCTCATATTTTCCCTGGTTTATATTCACTCTTCTCCTCGTATTTTCCCTGGTATATATTCACTCTGCTTGTATTTCCCCTGTTTTCTTTTCCCTGGTTTATATTCACTCTTCTCCTCATATTTTCCCTGGTTTATATTCACTCTTCTCCTCGTATTTTCCCTGGTATATATTCACTCTTCTCCTCGTATTTTCCCTGGTATATATTCACTCTTCTCCTCGTATTTTCCCTGGTTTATATTCACTCTTCTCCTCGTATTTTCCCTGGTTTATATTCACTCTTCTCCTCGTATTTTCCCTGGTTTATATTCACTCTTCTCCTTGTATTTCCCCTGGTTTATATTCACTCTGCTTGTATTTCCCCTGTTTTATTTTCCCTGGTTTATATTCACTCTTCTGCTCATATTTTCCCTGGTTTATATTCACTCTTCTCCTCGTATTTCCCTGGTTTATATTCACTTTCTCCTCGTATTTTCCCTGGTTTATATTCACTCTGCTTGTATTTTCCCTGGTTTATATTCACTCTTCTCCTCGTATTTCCCTGGTTTATATTCACTTTCTCCTCGTATTTTCCCTGGTTTATATTCACTTTCTCCTCGTATTTTCCCTGGTTTATATTCACTCTTCTCCTCGTATTTTCCCTGGTTTATATTCACTCTGCTTGTATTTCCCCTGTTTTCTTTTCCCTGGTTTATATTCACTTTCTGCTTGTATTTTCCCTGGTTTATATTCACTCTTCTCCTCGTATTTTCCCTGGTTTATATTCACTCTGCTTGTATTTCCCCTGTTTTCTTTTCCCTGGTTTATATTCACTCTTCTCCTCGTATTTCCCTGGTTTATATTCACTCTTCTCCTCGTATTTCCCTGGTTTATATTCACTCTTCTCCTCGTATTTCCCTGGTTTATATTCACTCTGCTTGTATTTCCCTGGTTTATATTCACTCTTCTCCTCGTATTTTCCCTGGTTTATATTCACTCTTCTCCTCGTATTTGACCTGGTTTATATTCACTCTGCTTGTATTTCCCCTGTTTTATTTTCCCTGGTTTATATTCACTCTTCTCCTCGTATTTCCCTGGTTTATATTCACTTTCTGCTTGTATTTCCCCTGGTTTATATTCACTTTCTGCTTGTATTTTCCCTGGTTTATATTCACTCTTCTCCTCGTATTTCCCCTGGTTTATATTCACTCTTCTCCTCGTATTTCCCCTGGTTTATATTCACTCTTCTCCTTGTATTTCCCCTGGTTTATATTCACTCTGCTTGTATTTCCCCTGTTTTATTTTCCCTGGTTTATATTCACTCTGCTTGTATTTCCCCTGGTATATATTCACTCTTCTCCTCGTATTTCCCCTGGTATATATTCACTCTTCTCCTCGTATTTCCCCTGGTTTATATTCACTCTGCTTGTATTTTCCCTGGTATATATTCACTCTGCTTGTATTTCCCCTGGTTTATATTCACTCTTCTCCTCGTATTTTCCCTGGTTTATATTCACCCTTCTCCTCGTATTCCCCTGGTTTATATTCACTCTGCTTGTATTTCCCGTTTTATTTTCCCTGGTTTATATTCACTCTTCTCCTCGTATTTCCCTGGTTTATATTCACTCTGCTTGTATTTCCCTGGTTTATATTCACTCTTCTCCTCGTATTTCCCTGGTTTATATTCACTCTTCTCCTCGTATTTTCCCTGGTTTATATTCACTCTTCTCCTCGTATTTCCCTGGTTTATATTCACTCTTCTCCTTGTATTTCCCTATAAACAATGGCTTGACTTACTTTTGATATGATCCTAATAAAGTTTAGAAATGTTTGTGAAGCTTTGGTAGGGTGTGGCTATTATGAATCTTTAGCTACTGCAGGCCTATGATATGAAGGCAGCGCGCCCCAGCACTCCAGCTGAACTTGGAGGTGAGGAAGAATGATTCAGGCCTACCAGAGTTACTCCTATAATCTAACAATACAATGTAAACATACAGGACCAGTCAAAAGTTTGGACACAACTACTCATTCAAGGGTTTTTCTTTATTTGTACTATTGTCTACATTATAGAATAATAGTGAAGACATCAAGACTATGAAATGTCCAAACATTTGACAGGTACAGTACATGTCTTTGTTTTACTGACAAATCAATCAATCAAATCAATCCAAACTGTGCAGAGGCCAATTGATGAACAGAAAGAGACATATTTTACAAAACAACTAAAAGTTTAATGACATTCAGAAATGGTCAAACCACGCCTTCGATACTTGATAAGCCTATTAGGTAGGGATGGATGAGTTTTCAATTTGTCCAGATTGAAATAGTCAATTTATTGTGGTGTTGAAAACACAAACCATGAAGCCATGAAGCCCCAATGTCGGTATGTTTTGTTAATTGGTTGTGTGGTGCATTGGGCACAGAAACCTGTTGGTGTAAAATTAGTTGCATATATATTTTATATAATTATGTTGAAAATCTGATTTCACTCTAGCTCATTATTGTCTGCAGCCAGTTCTGATATTGAAACAGGCAGGGAGAGGGAGTTCGTCCGTGGTGGTCGGCGAATCCTCAACCTTCTGGCCCTGTGTTCGTCCGTGGTGGTCGGCGAACCCTCAACCTTCTGGCCCTGAGTTCGTCCGTGGTGGTCGGCGAACCCTCAACCTTCTGGCCCTGAGTTCGTCCGTGGTGGTCGGCGAACCCTCAACCTTCTGGCCCTGTGTTCGTCCGTGGTGGTCGGCGAACCCTCAACCTTCTGGCCCTGAGTTTGTCCGTGGTGGTCGGCGAACCCTCAACCTTCTGGTCCTGTAGCCCTGCGTTCGTCCGTGGTGGTCGGCGAACCCTCAACCTTCTGGTCCTGTGTTCGTCCGTGGTGGTCGGCGAACCCTCAACCTTCTGGCCCTGTAGTCCTGTGTTGGGGGCGGCAGGTCTGGGTCTGGCTATACGATAGTAACCATTAACATACAGGTGAGGTCTGGGTCTGGCTATATGATAGTAACCATTAACATACAGGTGAGGTCTGGGTCTGGCTATACGACTGCTGGAGGAGAGGGTGAGGGGGATGGAGGAAAGGATCAGACTGCTGGAGGAGAGGGTGAGGGGGATGGAGGAGAGGATCAGACTGCTGGAGGAGAGGGTGAGGGGGATGGAGGAGAGGATCAGACTGCTGGAGGAGAGGGTGAGGGGGATGGAGGAGAGGATCAGACTGCTGGAGGAGAGGGTGAGGGGGATGGAGGAGAGGGTGAGGGGGATGGAGGAGAGGATCAGACTGCTGGAGGAGAGAATCAGACTGCTGGAGGAGAGAATCAGACTGATGAAGGAGAGGATCAGACTGATGGAGGAGAGGATCAGACTGCTGAAGGAGAGGATCAGACTGCTGGAGGAGAGGGTGAGGTGGATGGAGGAGAGGATCAGACTGCTGGAGGAGAGGATCAGACTGCTGGAGGAGAGGATCAGACTGCTGGAGGAGATGTTGAGGGGGATGGAGGAGAGGGTGAGGGGGATGGAGGAGAGGGTGAGGGGGATGGAGGAGAGGATCAGACTGATGGAAGAGAGGGTGAGGGGGATGGAGGAGAGGATCAGACTGATGGAAGAGAGGGTGAGGGGGATGGAGAGGATCAGACTGATGGAGGTGAGGGGGATGGAGGAGAGGATCAGACTGCTGGAGGAGAGGTTGAGGGGGATGGAGGAGAGGGTGAGGGGGGTGGAGGAGAGGGTGAGGAGGATGGAGGAGAGGATCAGACTGATGGAGGAGAGGGTGAGGGGGGTGGAGGAGAGGATCAGACTGATGGAGGAGAGGTTGAGGGGGATGGAGGAGAGGATCAGACTGCTGGAGGAGAGGTTGAGGGGGATGGAGGAGAGGATCAGACTGCTGGAGGAGAGGTTGAGGGGGAGGGAGGAGAGGGTGAGGGGGTGGAGGAGAGGGTGAGGAGGATGGAGGAGAGGATCAGACTGATGGAGGAGAGGGTGAGGGGGGTGGAGGAGAGAATCAGACTGATGGAGGAGAGGTTGAGGGGGATGGAGGAGAGGATCAGACTGCTGGAGGAGAGGGTCAGACTGATGGAGGACAGGGTCAGACTGATGGAGGAGAGGATCAGACTGATGGAGGAGAGGATCAGACTGCTGGAGAAGAGGTTGAGGGGGATGGAGGAGAGGGTGAGGGGGGTGGAGGAGAGGATCAGACTGATGGAGGAGAGGGTCAGACTGATGGAGGAGAGGGTGAGGGGGATGGAGGAGAGGATCAGACTGCTGGAGGAAAGGATTAGACTGCTGGAGGAGAGGGTGAGGGGGATGGAGGAGAGGGTGAGGGGGATGGAGGAGAGGATCAGACTGCTGGAAGAGAGGGTGAGGGGGATGGTGGAGAGGGTCAGACTGCTGGAGGACAGGTTGAGGGGGGTGGAGGAGAGGATCAGACTGCTGGAGGAGAGGGTGAGTGGGATGGAGGAGAGGGTGAGGGGGTGGAGGAGAGGGTGAGGAGGATGGAGGAGAGGATCAGACTGCTGGAGGAGAGGGTGAGGGGGATGGAGGAGAGGGTGAGGGGGATGGAGGAGAGGATCAGACTGCTGGAGGAGAGAATCAGACTGCTGGAGGAGAGAATCAGACTGATGAAGGAGAGGATCAGACTGATGGAGGAGAGGATCAGACTGCTGAAGGAGAGGATAAGACTGCTGGAGGAGAGGGTGAGGTGGATGGAGGGGAGGATCAGACTGCTGGAGGAGAGGATCAGACTGCTGGAGGAGAGGGTGAGGGGGATGGAGGAGAGGATCAGACTGCTGGAGGAGAGGTTGAGGGGGATGGAGGAGAGGGTGAGGGGGATGGAGGAGAGGGTGAGGGGGATGGAGGAGAGGATCAGAATGATGGAAGAGAGGGTGAGGGGGATGGAGGAGAGGATCAGACTGATGGAAGAGAGGGTGAGGGGGATGGAGAGGATCAGACTGATGGAGGTGAGGGGATGGAGGAGAGGATCAGACTGCTGGAGGAGAGGTTGAGGGGGATGGAGGAGAGGGTGAGGGGGGTGGAGGAGAGGGTGAGGAGGATGGAGGAGAGGATCAGACTGATGGAGGAGAGGGTGAGGGGGGTGGAGGAGAGGATCAGACTGATGGAGGAGAGGTTGAGGGGGATGGAGGAGAGGATCAGACTGCTGGAGGAGAGGTTGAGGGGGATGGAGGAGAGGATCAGACTGCTGGAGGAGAGGTTGAGGGGGATGGAGGAGAGGGTGAGGGGGTGGAGGAGAGGGTGAGGAGGATGGAGGAGAGGATCAGACTGATGGAGGAGAGGGTGAGGGGGGTGGAGGAGAGAATCAGACTGATGGAGGAGAGGTTGAGGGGGATGGAGGAGAGGATCAGACTGCTGGAGGAGAGGGTCAGACTGATGGAGGACAGGGTCAGACTGATGGAGGAGAGGATCAGACTGATGGAGGAGAGGGTCAGACTGCTGGAGGAGAGGTTGAGGGGGATGGAGGAGAGGGTGAGGGGGGTGGAGGAGAGGATCAGACTGATGGAGGAGAGGGTCAGACTGATGGAGGAGAGGGTGAGGGGGATGGAGGAGAGGATCAGACTGCTGGAGGAAAGGATTAGACTGCTGGAGGAGAGGGTGAGGGGGATGGAGGAGAGGGTGAGGGGGATGGAGGAGAGGATCAGACTGCTGGAAGAGAGGGTGAGGGGGATGGTGGAGAGGGTCAGACTGCTGGAGGACAGGTTGAGGGGGGTGGAGGAGAGGATCAGACTGCTGGAGGAGAGGATCAGACTGCTGGAGGAGAGGGTGAGGGGGATGGAGGAGAGGGTGGGGGGGTGGAGGAGAGGGTGAGGAGGATGGAGGAGAGGATCAGACTGATGGAGGAGAGGGTGAGGGGGTGGAGGAGAGACTCAGACTGATGGAGGAGAGGTTGAGGGGGATGGAGGAGAGGATCAGACTGATGGAGGAGAGGGTCAGACTGATGGAGGAGAGGGTGAGGGGGATGGAGGAGAGGATCAAACTGCTGGAGGAAAGGATTAGACTGCTGGAGGAGAGGGTGAGGGGGATGGAGGAGAGGGTGAGGGGGATGGAGGAGAGGATCAGACTGCTGGAAGAGAGGGTGAGGGGGATGGTGGAGAGGGTCAGACTGCTGGAGGACAGGTTGAGGGGGGTGGAGGAGAGGATCAGACTGCTGGAGGAGAGGATCAGACTGCTGGAGGAGAGGGTGAGGGGGATGGAGGAGAGGGTGAGGGGGTGGAGGAGAGGGTGAGGAGGATGGAGGAGAGGATCAGACTGATGGAGGAGAGGGTGAGGGGGTGGAGGAGAGAATCAGACTGATGGAGGAGAGGTTGAGGGGGATGGAGGAGAGGATCAGACTGATGGAGGAGAGGGTCAGACTGATGGAGGAGAGGGTGAGGGGGATGGAGGAGAGGATCAAACTGCTGGAGGAAAGGATTAGACTGCTGGAGGAGAGGGTGAGGGGGATGGAGGAGAGGGTGAGGGGGATGGAGGAGAGGATCAGACTGCTGGAAGAGAGGGTGAGGGGGATGGTGGAGAGGGTCAGACTGCTGGAGGACAGGTTGAGGGGGGTGGAGGAGAGGATCAGACTGCTGGAGGAGAGGGTGAGGGGGATGGAGGAGAGGGTGAGGGGGTGGAGGAGAGGGTGAGGAGGATGGAGGAGAGGATCAGACTGATGGAGGAGAGGGTGAGGGGGTGGAGGAGAGAATCAGACTGATGGAGGAGAGGTTGAGGGGGATGGAGGAGAGGATCAGACTGATGGAGGAGAGGGTCAGACTGATGGAGGAAAGGATTAGACTGCTGGAGGAGAGGGTGAGGGGGATGGAGGAGAGGGTGAGGGGGATGGAGGAGAGGATCAGACTGATGGAGGAGAGGGTGAGGGGGTGGAGGAGAGAATCAGACTGATGGAGGAGAGGTTGAGGGGGATGGAGGAGAGGATCAGACTGATGGAGGAGAGGGTCAGACTGATGGAGGAATGGATTAGACTGCTGGAGGAGAGGGTGAGGGGGATGGAGGAGAGGGTGAGGGGGATGGAGGAGAGGATCAGACTGCTGGAAGAGAGGGTGAGGGGGATGGAGGAGAGGGTCAGACTGCTGGAGGACAGGTTGAGGGGGGTGGAGGAGAGGATCAGACTGCTGGAGGAGAGGATCAGACTGCTGGAGGAGAGGGTGAGGGGGATGGAGGAGAGGTTGAGGGGAATGGCGTGTGACAGAGAATAACAGAGAATATGACAGAGAATAACTAGAGAGGTGCCCACCCCCGCAGAGAAGCCAGCAGAACAGCCCACCTCAGCTTATGGACTCAAACGGGAAATATATACAAGAAAGAAAAACAGAATGTCTAAACTCTGGTGTCCAAACACCCAGCGCACCCTAGACCTTCTGTCTGAGGACCTACTAGGTTCACCCAGCCACATAATAATATACCCAGCGCACCCTAGACCTTCTGTCTGAGGACCTACTAGGTTCACCCAGCCACATAATAATACACCCAGCACACCCTAGACCTTCTGTCTGAGGACCTACTAGGTGCACCCAGCCACATAATAATACACACAGGCACAAACGACCTGAGAACACAGCAGGAAAGGATGGCCACAGCACTGAAGGGAGTGATTGAAAAAGCTTCTTCTATTTTCCCCAACGCGTGTGGTTATCTCCAGTGGTTATCTCCACCATGCTACCTTGAAAAGATTTACACCCTGCCACAATACAGCGGGTAAACGCAAGTATTTCCCGTGACTGTGCCTCCAAACCAAATGTTTTCCTGGCCCACCACCACCCTGGCCCACCACTCCACCCTGGTCCACCACTCCACCCTGGCCCACCACTCCACCCTGGTCCACAACTCCACCCTGGCCCACCACTCCACCCTGGCCCACCACTCCACCCTGGCCCACCACTCCACCCTGGCCCATCACTCCACCCTGGTCCACCACTCCACCCTGGCCCACCACTCCACCCTGGCCCACCACTCCACCCTGGCCCACCACTCCACCCTGGTCCACCACTCCACCCTGGCCCACCACTCCACCCTGGCCCACCACTCCACCCTGGCCCACCACTCCACCCTGGACTTGACCAGCCTTTATGACCAGGTCCACCTATACAAGGCAGCAGTGCCTTCACCCGGACCCTAAAGGACATTGCTCTCAACCGTATCCCCAACACTTCACACAGGAGCAAGAGATCAATAGACACCTGCCCAGACCAGTGAGACACTCTCCCAGACCAGCTACACATAGAGGACCCACGCCGAGAGGACCTACAACCAGACCACAACACCACCAGCCACATCCACACCCACACCCACACCCCATTTAGGTCCCCTCAGATCAGACCTATGCCCCTCCTACCCAACCCATGCCCCCCATTCCCGCAAAGAGGGCCTCAACATGGAAGTCACAAATACGCCCAGGCCGTGAGCAGGCAAACAGGCCCAACCCCCACTCTTACAATAGCCCAAGCCAATGGCATGTACCAGATGCTCAGCAGGCTCTGCTCACACTTACTGGCCTGAGGCCAAATAACACCACTAAGAACATTGGACACTTTATGGACACTTTATCCTGGAATGTCCAAGGCCTGAGGTCATCTGCCTTTGGACTAAAGAGCAGGAACCAAGACTTCATCAAAGATATTGGAAAAACAGACATTGTCATCCTACAAGAAACATGGTACAGAGGAGATGGAGCCACTGGTTGCCCTCTAGGTTACAGAGAGCTGGAAGTCCCATCCACCAAACTACCAGGTGTGAAACAGGGAAGGGACTCAGGGGGTATGCTAATTTGATATAGAGCAGACCGAACTCACTCCATTAAATTAATCAAAACAGGAACATTTTACATTTGGCTAGAAATTCTAAAGGAAATATTAACAGAGAAAAATGTCCTCATGTGTGCTTCCTATATCCCCCCACTTGAATCCCCATACTTTAATGAAGACAGCTTCTCCATCCTGGAGGGGGAAATCAATCATTTCCAGGCCCAGGGACATGTACTAGTCTGTGGCGACCTAAATGCCAGAATCGGACAAGAACCTGACACCCTCAGCACACAGGGGGACAAACACCTGCCTGGAGGTGACAGACCCCCTTATCCCCCCCTAGGCACAACTACGAAAACATAACCAACAAAAACGGGTCACAACTCCTGCAGCTCTGTCGCACGCTGGGTATGTAAATAGTCAATGGTAGGCTTGGAGGGGACTCCTATGGTAGGTACACCTATAGCTCATCTCTTGGCAGTAGTACTGTAGACTACTTTATCACTGACCTCAACCCAGAGTCTCTCGGAGCGTTCACAGTCAGCCCACCAACACCCCTATCAGACCACAGCAAAATCACAGTCCACTTGAACAGAGCAATATCCGATCACGAGGCATCAAAGCCAAAGGAACTGAATAATATTAAGAAATGCTATAGATGGAAGGAATGTAGTTTGGAAACCTACCAAAAAACAATTAGGCAACAACAAATTCACTCCCTTTTAGACAACTTCCTGGACAAAACATTTCACTGTAATAGTGAAGGTGTAAACTTGGCAGTAGAAAATCTTAACAGTATATTTGACCTCTCAGCTTCCCAATCAAAATTTTAAAAAATCAAACAGAAAACCGAAGAAAATGAACAACAATGACAAATGGTTTGATGAAGAATGCAAAAACCTAAGAAAGAAATTGAGAAACCTGTTCATCCAAAAACATAGAGACCCAGAAAACCTGAGTCTACGCCTTCACTATGGTGAATCACTAAAACAATACAGAAATATACTACGGACAAAGAAGAAACAGCATGTCAGAAATCAGCTCAATGTAATTGAAGAATCCTTAGACTCTAACCACTTCTGGGAAAATTGGAAAACACTAAACAAACAACAACACAAAGAATTATGTATCCAAAATGGAGATGTATGGGTAAACCACTTCTCCAATCTTTTTGGCTCTATAACAAAGAATAAAGAGCAAAAACATATACATGATCAAATACAGATCTTAGAATCAATTATTAAAGACTACCAGAACCCACTGGATTCCAGAACCCACTGGATTCCAGAACCCACTGGATTCCAGAACACACTGGATTCCAGAACACAGTGGATTCCAGAACCCACTGGATTCTCCAATTACCTTGAATGAACTACAGGACAAAATAAAAACTCTCCAACCCAAAAAGGCCGGTGGTGTTGATGGTATCCTCAATGAAACGATCAAATATACAGACCACAAATTCCAATTGGCTATACTTCAACTCTTCAACATCATCTTCAGCTCTGGTATCTTCCCCAATATACGGAACCAAGGACTGATCACCCCAATCCACAAAAGTGGAGAACATTTGTCCCCAATAACTACCGTGGGATATGCATCAACAGCAACCTTGGGAAAATCCTCTGCATTATCATTAACAGCAGACTCGTACATTTCCTCAGTAAAAACAATGTACTATGTACTATGTAATAAATGACAGACCACGTATTCACCCTGCACACCCTAATTGACAAACAAACCAAAACAAAGTCAAAGTCTTCTCATGCTTTGTTGATTTCAAAAAAGCGTTTGACTCAATTTGACATGAGGGCCTACTATACAAATTGATGGAAAGTGGTGTTGGGGGGGGGGGGGGGGGGGGGGAACATATGACATTATCAAATCCTTGTACACAAACAACAAGTGCGGGTTAAAATTGGCAAAAAACACCCATTTCTTTCCACAGGGCCGTGGGGTGAGACAGGGATGCAGTTTAAGCCCCACCCTCTTCAACGTATGAATTGGCGAGGACACTAGAACAGTCTGCAGCACCCGGCCTCACCCCACTAGAATCTGAAGTCAAATGTCTACTATTTGCTGATGATCAGGTTTCTCTGTCCGCAACCAAGGAGGGCCTACAGCACCACCTAAATCTTCTGCACAGATTCTGTCAGACCTGGGCCCTGACAGTAAATCTCAGTAAGACCAAAATAATGTTGTTCCAAAAAAGGTCTAGTCGCCAGGTCCACAAATACAAATTAAATCTAGACACTGTCGCCCTAGAGCACACAAAAAACGATACATTCGATATATATATATATAGAGAGAGATATAGAGAGATATAAATAGAGAGATATATAGATATACAGTGGGGCAAAAAAGTATTTAGTCAGCCACCAATTCTGCAAGTTCTCCCACTTAAAAAGATGAGAGAGGCCTGTAATTTTCACCATAGGTACACTTCAACTATGACAGACAAAATGAGAAAAAAAATCCAGAAGATCACATCGTAGGATTTTTAATGAATGTATTACCAGACTGGGGGACTAGCAAGGTGCTAGTCACCCAGTCTGTTGAGCTCCACTAAAAGCTATTAATGACACTGAAGGATGGCATAGACAGGAAGTTGTCATCTACAGAGGGAGAGAAGGGTCTGGAGTATTCTGGGAGGACATCTTGG
Source organism: Oncorhynchus clarkii lewisi (assembly GCF_045791955.1). Classification (NCBI taxonomy): domain Eukaryota; kingdom Metazoa; phylum Chordata; class Actinopteri; order Salmoniformes; family Salmonidae; genus Oncorhynchus; species Oncorhynchus clarkii. The sequence continues at coordinate 46,686,060 of NC_092174.1, forward strand.
CTGGGGGCCAGAGGTACTGCTGGTATGGACACGCACGCACGCACGCAAGCACGCACACACACAGGAGAAACGACGACTCTTCCAACTCTCCTCCTCATGATACACCAGCTACAGCTAGAGAGGACAGGAGATACATGTAAACTCTATCTCTCTGATACACCAGCTACAGCTAGAGAGGACAGGAGATACATGTAAACTCTATCTCTCTGATACACCAGCTACAGCTAGAGAGGACAGGACAGGAGCTGAAATGTAACCTCTAACTCTGAGTCTCTGACTCTCTCCGTTTCTCAGTCCCCCAGGCCAGAAAATGCTAAGGAATCAGAAACAGAGAAGATACACTAACATCGCCATGCTGAACCTGACATCTCAAATACAGCCAGTCTGACAAGTACAGAACAGGACAGGGAGATCTGGTGTAAATATACCATTGCGTAACCACCATCGTTATTCAACAGCCATTTTCTCCCTCCCTGTACAATAACCATTACTTCTTTAAACATCTTTCTCAAGATGATCACAAGGCATCAAGCTACAAGTTCCCAATTAAGCACTCATCAGCAGCTAATTAGCCATCTGTTGATGATGAATATCTTGTTAGGGGTTTGATGCTGTTATAAGGCACACGAACGAACGCGCGCACACGCACATATACAGAGAGAGAGACAGAGAGATACTGCCATTGGGCTACAGAGGCTGTAGTAAATCATCCATAATGAGGATGGATCCTGTTGTTCTCCTCCAGTTTTCTCTGGGTGATCATTAAGGCACCTAGACAGTCTGTAAATAAGACCCATCCCTCTCACAGGCCCTCAGCCTCAATGCTGTAAATCTATACATATATATCTGGAAGTCCACAGGCTGTAGTTAGTAACCCTCCTGGACTCAGCCATGGGGCTGTAGTTAGTAACCCATCTGGACTCACCCATGGGGCTGTAGTTAGTAAACCTCCTGGGCTCAGCCATGGGGCTGTAGTTAGTAACCCTCATGGACTCAGCCATGGGGCTGTAGTTAGTAACCCTCATGGACTCAGCCATGGGGCTGTAGTTAGTAACCCTCATGGACTCAGCCATGGGGCTGTAGTTAGTAACCCTCCTGGGCTCAGCCATGGGGCTGTAGTTAGTAACCCTCCTGGGCTCAGCCGTGGGTCTGTAGTTAGTAACCCTCCTGGACTCAGCCACAGGGCTGTAGTTAGTAACCCTCCAGGGCTCACCCATGGGGCTGTAGTTAGTAACCCTCATGGACTCAGCCACGGGGCTGTAGTTAGTAACTCTGCTGGGCTCAGCCACGGGGCTGTAGTTAGTAACTCTCCTGGACTCAGCCATGGGGCTGTAGTTAGTAACCCTCATGGACTCAGCCATGGGGCTGTAGTTAGTAACCCTCATGGACTCAGCCACGGGGCTGTAGTTAGTAACCCTCATGGACTCAGCAATGGGGCTGTAGTTAGTAACCCTCATGGACTCAGCCACGGGGCTGTAGTTAGTAACTCTCCTGGACTCAGCCATGGGGCTGTAGTTAGTAACCCTCATGGACTCAGCCATGGGGCTGTAGTTAGTAACCCTCATGGACTCAGCCATGGGGCTGTAGTTAGTAACCCTCATGGACTCAGCCATGGGGCTGTAGTTAGTAACCCTCCTGGGCTCAGCCATGGGGCTGTAGTTAGTAACCCTCCAGGGCTCACCCATGGGGCTGTAGTTAGTAACCCTCATGGACTCAGCCACGGGGCTGTAGTTAGTAACCCTCATGGACTCAGCCATGGGGCTGTAGTTAGTAACCCTCATGGACTCAGCCATGGGGCTGTAGTTAGTAACCCTCCTGGGCTCAGCCACGGGGCTGTAGTTAGTAACCCTCATGGACTCAGCCATGGGGCTGTAGTTAGTAACCCTCATGGACTCAGCCACAGGGCTGTAGTTAGTAACCCTCATGGACTCAGCCACGGGGCTGTAGTTAGTAACTCTCCTGGGCTCAGCCACGGGGCTGTAGTTAGTAACTCTCCTGGACTCAGCCACGGGGCTGTAGTTAGTAGCCATCATGGGCTCACCCATGGGGCTGTAGTTAGTAACCCTCCTGGGCTCAGCCGTGGGGCTGTAGTTAGTAACCCTCCTGGGCTCAGCCATGGGGCTGTAGTTAGTAACCCTCCTGGGCTCAGCCGTGGGTCTGTAGTTAGTAACCCTCCTGGGCTCAGCCGTGGGGCTGTAGCTAGTAACCCTCATGGGCTCAGCCATGGGGCTGTAATTAGTAACCCTCATGGGCTCAGCCGTGGGGCTGTAGTTAGTAACCCTCCTGGGCTCAGCCGTGGGGCTGTAGTTAGTAACCCTCCTGGGCTCAGCCATGGGGCTGTAGTTAGTAACCCTCCTGGACTCAGCCACAGGGCTGTAGTTTAGTAACCTTCCAGGGCTCACCCACGGGGCTGTAGTTAGTAACCCTCCTGGACTCACCCATGCGGCTGTAGTTAGTAACCTTCCAGGGCTCACCCATGGGGCTGTAGTTAGTAACCCTCCTGGGCTCAACCATGGGGCTGTAGTTAGTAACCCTCCTGGGCTCACCCATGGGGCTGTAGTTAGTAACCCTCCTGGGCTCACCCATGGTTCTCTTTCTGTTTTTCTCTTTAACACTCTCTCGCTCTCCATCTCTTTCTGTCTCTCTCTCTTTCTTTTTCTCCCCAACCTGGACTCAGGGGTAGACGTAACATAGTAAACTTAAATCCAGGACACTTCAATTAGTTTGATATATTACGGTTTCTTAATTTTTTAAAATTTAACCTTAACTAATGTTAGCGAGGTGGCTAGGTGGCTAACACTAATCTTAGATAGGTGGTTAAAGTTGGCTAAAGCTAATGTTAACTAGGTGGCTAAAGCTAATGTTAGCTAGGTGGCTAAAGATAGCTAGGCTAAGGGTTAGAGTTAGGGGTTAAGGTTAGCTAGGCTAGGGGTTAGAGTTAGGGGTTAAGGTTAGCAAGGCTAGGGGTTAGGGATTAAGGTGTTACGTCTTGTCTATAAGACCAGCCTGTTTTCCCCTACTTTCTGTCTCTCCCTCTGTCTCTCTTCTCTCACTAATAGGCCAACAGACAATGGGCCTTATTCTGATCTGTCCGAGGGAAGAGAAGGGGGACTGGAGGGGGACACGGGGGAAAGGAGGGGTACACGGGGGAGAAGGGGGAGATTTGGGGGAGAGGGGTTGTCCAGCTGGTTAATAATAATAATGAGGCCTACCTCCCCCACACCCTCCCCCTTCTCTCTACCACCCTCACCCCTCTCACCCTGTACCTTCTATGTCAATGGGTTCACAATAAAACAGCAATGAGGAGGAGGGGCTAACACCCGATCCAGGAACAGGCCTCCCTCTCCGGGCATGAGAGGACACAAACAGGCCTAAAGGCCCTAACACCCGATCCAGGAACAGGCCTCTCTCTCCGGGCATTAGAGGACACAAACAGGCCTAAAGGCCCTAACACCCGATCCGGGAACAGGCCTCTCTCTCCGGGCATGAGAGGACACAAACAGGCCTAAAGGCCCTAACACCCGATCCGGGAACAGGCCTCTCTCTCCGGGAATGAGAGGACACAAACAGGCCTAAAGGCCCTAACACCCGATCCACGCACAGTGTCTTTGTTGTTACCAAACCAGAGAGCGGATAGACAACAGATGAAATATTCTCACTGGTTGAGTTCCAAATTGTACTGTATTCCCAGGGCCGGTTCCAGGCACAAGAAACAGAAGCTAAGGCACTTTAAGTCTCCTCCATCTCCACTAACCAAAGCTAATTGTATGGATTCCCTTTAATAATGGATTCCTTTTAATAATGTAAAAATTAACATCTGTACAGAAAGACTCGTGTGACGGCCAATTTACAGAAGAGGAACTATTAGATGCAATTAAAGCCTTTAGGTCTGGGAAAACATACCAGTGGAAGTCTACCAAACTCCAGGGCTAGATGGCATACCAGTGGAAGTATACCAAACTCCAGGGATGGATGTCATACCAGTGGAAGTATACCAAACTCCAGGGATGGATGTCATACCAGTGGAAGTATACAAAGTATACATTTTTTTGATATACTCAGAGGACCATTATTAGCATGTTTTAACCACTACTCTATAAATAGTAGATTATCGGACACACAACAAGAAGGTCTGATTTCATTATTACTGAAACAGGATCCAAGTGGTATATTTAAAGATCCAGTCCATTTAAATAAATGGAGGCCTCTTACACTTCAGTGTTGTGATGCAAAAATTCTAGCTAATGTTTAGCGCATAGAATTAAAAAGGTATTGTCGGATATTATTCATCCTAATCAGAAAGGTTTTTTACATGGACGATACATTGGAGATAATAGAAGACAAGTCCTGGAAACCATAGAACACTATGAAAAATCCATAGCCATCGAGGTTTCCATAGCTGAATTTGAAAAGGATTTTGATAAAGTATGACTGGAGTTGATATAGACATGCCTGGAATATTTACATTTAGGAGAATCTCTTATAAAATGGGTTAAAGTTATATATTGTAACCCTAGCTGTAAAATAGTAAATAATGGCTACATCACAGAAAGTTTTAAACTGCCAAGAGGTGTAAAAACAAAAAACAAGGTTGTCCACTATCGGCATATCTATTTATTATAGCCATCGAAATGGTAGCTGTTAAAATTAGATCCAACAATAATATTAAGGGATTAGCAATCCATTTCGTAAAAACAAAGGTGTCATTGTATGTTGATGATTCAGGTTCTTTTAAATGCACAATTAGGATCCCTCCACAGCCTCATAGAGGATCTATATACTTTTAGAATAAGAATCCCTCCACAGCCTCATAGAGGATCTAGATACTTTTAGAATTAGAATCCCTCCACAGCCTCATAGAGGATCTAGATACTTTTGGAATTAGAATCCCTCCACAGTCTCATAGAGGATCTAGATACTTTTAGAATTGGAATCCCTCCACAGCCTCATAGAGGATCTAGATACTTTTAGAATTAGAATCCCGCCACAGCCTCATAGATGATCTAGATACTTTTAGAATTAGAATCCCGCCACAGCCTCATAGAGGATCTAGATACTTTTAGAATTAGAATCCCGCCACAGCCTCATAGATGATCTAGATACTTTTCCTATCTGGATTAAAACCAATATTATGTATTGGATCACAAAAAAATTATACTTTAACATTACATATACCAATAAAATGGTGTGACGGGTACGTGGACATATTCGGAATACAAATCCCGAAAGAGAGAAATTATCTCACTTTTAATAGAAAGTTAGAAAAAAATGTTTTTACTACCATGGAAAACACCTGTCTATTTGTGGAAAAATCACCCTGATTAACTCTTTAATCATATCCCAGTTGACCCTGATTAACTCTTTAATCATATCCCAGTTTACCCTGATTAACTCTTTAGTAATATCCCAGTTTACCCTGATTAACTCTTTAGTCATATCCCAGTTTACCCTGATTAACTCTTTAGTAATATCCCAGTTTACCCTGATTAACTCTTTAGTCATATCCCAGTTTACCCTGATTAACTCTTTAGTAATATCACAGTTTACCCTGATTAACTCTTTAGTCATATCCCAGTTTACCCTGATTAACTCTTTAGTAATATCCCAGTTTACCCTGATTAACTCTTTAGTCATATCCCAGTTTACCCTGATTAACTCTTTAGTCATATCCCAGTTTACCCTGATTAACTCTTTAGTCATACCCCAGTTTACCCTGATTAACTCTTTAGTCATATCCCAGTTGACCCTGATTAACTATTTAGTCATATCCCAGTTGACCCTGATTAACTCTTTAGTCATATCCCAGTTTACCCTGATTAACTCTTTAGTCATATCCCAGTTTACCCTGATTAACTCTTTAGTCATATCCCAGTTTACCCTGATTAACTCTTTAGTCATATCCCAGTTTACCCTGATTAACTCTTTAGTCATATCCCAGTTTACCCTGATTAACTCTTTAGTCATATCCCAGTTTACACTGATTAACTCTTTAGTCATATCCCAGTTTACCCTGATTAACTCTTTAGTCATATCCCAGTTTACCCTGATTAACTCTTTAGTCATATCCCAGTTTACCCTGATTAACTCTTTAGTCATATCCCAGTTTACCCTGATTAACTCTTTAGTAATATCCCAGTTTACACTGATTAACTCTTTAGTCATATCCCAGTTTACACTGATTAACTCTTTAGTCATATCCCAGTTTACCCTGATTAACTCTTTAGTCATATCCCAGTTTACCCTGATTAACTCTTTAGTCATATCCCAGTTTACACTGATTAACTCTTTAGTCATATCCCAATTGACCCTGATTAACTCTTTGGTCATATCCCAGTTTACCCTGATTAACTCTTTAGTAATATCCCAGTTTACCATAATTAACTCTTTAGTCATATCCCAGTTTACCCTGATGAACTCTTTAGTCATATCCCAGTTTACCCTGATTAACTCTTTAATCATATCCCAGTTTACCCTGATTAACTCTTTAGTCATATCCCAGTTTACCCTGATTAACTCTTTAGTCATACCCCAGTTTACCCTGATTAACTCTTTAGTCATATCCCAGTTTACCCTGATTAACTCTTTAATCATTTCCCAGTTTACCCTGATTAACTCTTTAATCATATCCCAGTTTACCCTGATTAACTCTTTAGTCATATCCCAGTTTACCCTGATTAACTCTTTAGTCATACCCCAGTTTACCCTGATTAACTCTTTAGTCATATCCCAGTTTACCCTGATTAACTCTTTAATCATATCCCAGTTTACCCTGATTAACTCTTTAATCATATCCCAGTTTACCCTGATTAACTCTTTAGTCATATCCCAGTTTACCCTGATTAACTCTTTAGTCATATCCCAGTTTACCCTGATTAACTCTTTAGTCATATCCCAGTTTACCCTGATTAACTCTTTAGTCATATCCCAGTTTACCCTGATTAACTCTTTAGTCATATCCCAGTTTACCCTGATTAACTCTTTAGTCATACCCCAGTTTACCCTGATTAACTCTTTAGTCATATCCCAGTTTACCCTGATTAACTCTTTAATCATATCCCAGTTTACCCTGATTAACTCTTTAATCATATCCCAGTTTACCCTGATTAACTATTTAATCATATCCCAGTTTACCCTGATTAACTCTTTAATCATATCCCAGTTTACCCTGATGAACTCTTTAGTCATATCCCAGTTTACCCTGATTAACTCTTTAGTCATATCCCAGTTTACCCTGATTAACTCTTTAGTCATATCCCAGTTTACCCTGATTAACTCTTTAGTCATATCCCAGTTTACCCTGATTAACTCTTTAATCATATCCCAGTTTACCCTGATTAACTCTTTAGTCATATCCCAGTTTACCCTGATTAACTCTTTAATCATATCCCAGTTTACCCTGATTAACTCTTTAGTCATATCCCAGTTTACCCTGATTAACTCTTTAGTCATATCCCAGTTTACCCTGATTAACTCTTTAGTCATATCCCAGTTTACCCTGATTAACTCTTTAGTCATATCCCAGTTTACCCTGATTAACTCTTTAGTCATATCCCAGTTTACCCTGATTAACTCTTTAGTAATATCCCAGTTTACACTGATTAACTCTTTAGTCATATCCCAGTTTACACTGATTAACTCTTTAGTCATATCCCAGTTTACCCTGATTAACTCTTTAGTCATATCCCAGTTTACCCTGATTAACTCTTTAGTCATATCCCAGTTTACACTGATTAACTCTTTAGTCATATCCCAATTGACCCTGATTAACTCTTTGGTCATATCCCAGTTTACCCTGATTAACTCTTTAGTAATATCCCAGTTTACCATAATTAACTCTTTAGTCATATCCCAGTTTACCCTGATGAACTCTTTAGTCATATCCCAGTTTACCCTGATTAACTCTTTAATCATATCCCAGTTTACCCTGATTAACTCTTTAGTCATATCCCAGTTTACCCTGATTAACTCTTTAGTCATACCCCAGTTTACCCTGATTAACTCTTTAGTCATATCCCAGTTTACCCTGATTAACTCTTTAATCATTTCCCAGTTTACCCTGATTAACTCTTTAATCATATCCCAGTTTACCCTGATTAACTCTTTAGTCATATCCCAGTTTACCCTGATTAACTCTTTAGTCATACCCCAGTTTACCCTGATTAACTCTTTAGTCATATCCCAGTTTACCCTGATTAACTCTTTAATCATATCCCAGTTTACCCTGATTAACTCTTTAATCATATCCCAGTTTACCCTGATTAACTCTTTAGTCATATCCCAGTTTACCCTGATTAACTCTTTAGTCATATCCCAGTTTACCCTGATTAACTCTTTAGTCATATCCCAGTTTACCCTGATTAACTCTTTAGTCATATCCCAGTTTACCCTGATTAACTCTTTAGTCATATCCCAGTTTACCCTGATTAACTCTTTAGTCATATCCCAGTTTACCCTGATTAACTCTTTAGTCATATCCCAGTTTACCCTGATTAACTCTTTAATCATATCCCAGTTTACCCTGATTAACTCTTTAGTCATATCCCAGTTTACCCTGATTAACTCTTTAATCATATCCCAGTTTACCCTGATTAACTCTTTAGTCATATCCCAGTTTACCCTGATTAACTCTTTAGTCATATCCCAGTTTACCCTGATTAACTCTTTAGTCATATCCCAGTTTACCCTGATTAACTCTTTAGTCATACCCCAGTTTACCCTGATTAACTCTTTAGTCATATCCCAGTTTACCCTGATTAACTCTTTAGTCATATCCCAGTTTACCCTGATTAACTCTTTAGTCATATCCCAGTTTACCCTGATTAACTCTTTAGTCATATCCCAGTTTACCCTGATTAACTCTTTAGTCATACCCCAGTTTACCTATTCGCTTATGGTCTTGCCTACACCTAGCGACCTGTTTTTTAAATGATATGAACAAAAAATATTCAATTTTATTTAGAACACCAAGCCAGACAAAATTAAAAGGGCCTATTTATATAATGAATATGAATTCGAAAAGGCAGAAATGATTAAATATTATAGCATTAGACTAAGGGCATTAGTCATACAAAAGTTATACCTAAATCCGAAATGATTCTGCAGTAAATTAGTAAGAATGTCTCACCCCTTCTTCCCTTTATTCAGATTACAACTGCTCATTTTTTAAACAAGCCATAGAAAGTTGGTTGCAATTTCAGTTTAATCCACCTGAAAAGACAACAAATATTGTGGTTAAACTCAAATATACTAATTGATAAAAAAAAAATGTATTTTCGACATTTTTTAAAAAGGTATAATCTTTGTAAATTATATCCTAAATAGGACTGGTGGAGTTATGTCACACATGAAGCTAACACAGACATATGGAAATGTCTCTACCCAAAACTACAACCAACTAATTGCAGGATTACCACAAAAATGAAAGAGGCAAGTGGAAGGGGTAAAAAGTAAGGAACTTGTCTGTCGGCCCAAAACTGGTTAAAGAAATTGTGATAAATAAAAATAAATACCAGTTTCATTTAAGGACCACAAAAATAGTTGGGAAGAGATTTCCGATGTACTGATTCTGTAAGAACCGACTCTGGAGATGAGAAGCAGGTACTTAATGAACGGACAGAACGGTGACAGAACGGGAACAGCGTCAGAACAGGGGGAACAAATCGACATGATGACAATAATGGGAACAACCTCGGGAACAGACACATATAAGAGAGGTAATGAAAGCAGGTGATAGAGTCCAGGTGAGTCCAATGAATCGCTGATTCACGTGACGAGGGAAACAGGTGTGCGTAATGATAGTGCAGGAGTGTGTAGTGCTGGGCAGCCTGGTGCCCGAGGGAGAGCGGGAGCAGGCGTGACAGATTCCATAGCACATGGTTTACTCAAAACGATGTCGTACAAAATTCTTGCAACCAATAGAATGTTATATATATATGGGGGATACAATCTTCCCAGCTCTGCAGATTTTGCTGCGATGAGGCAGAGTCATTAGATCATTTATTTTGGTACTGTCCATATGTAGCTTGTTTTTGGTCACAGGTCCAGGAATGGCTGAAGAATTGCAACATTTGCCTAGAACTAATGCTGCAGACAGCAATACTGGGGGATTTGAAAAGTCATAGTCAATCGATCAATAATATAATAATTATTTTAGAAAAAAATGTGTATCTTTAATTTACAATCTGTAGAGACAATGAGAATAGAAAGGTTCAGTACTTTTGTGAAGCATCACAGCACAGGTGAAAAATATATGGCAAATAGAAATCCAAAATGGATGGTGTTGAGAGATAGATGGGAGGGGTCAAATGGAGCTGATGGGTGGGACTTATTTATTTGACCTTTATTTAACTAGGCAAGTCAGTTAAGAACAAAGTCTTATTTTCAATGACGGCCTAGGAACATTTCAGGGGCAGAACGACAGATTTGTACCTTGTGGATTCGATCTTGCAACCTTCCGGTTACTAGTCCAACGCTCTAACCACTAGGCTAAACTGCCGCCCCCTAGATAACAAGATAACCAATGTAAAACATACGGGTTAAAATGTATATAGGTTCAGACTTTTTGTGAAATAGCACAGTTACAAATAGAAATCAAACTGGATGGACATCAGAAATAGAGGAAGACCAGGACTAAAAACAAACAAAATATAACTATTGTAAAATAGATTGTGTCTGTAAAATGTGTATAAGATGTATAAATGGAAGGTAAAAGCCTAAGTGTTATTGTGTATTTGTTTACTCCAATTGGTTTGCAGGGAATAATTGGTTTCTGCAAAAAAAATTATCTCCACCCCAAAATGTGTAGAATTGCAAGAAATTAGCTGTAAAACTGAAGAACAAAAATCTCTCTGCCCCATGGCAAAATATGTAGAATTGCAGCAAACTTGCTTTAAAACTACAACATTTTCTCTACGCCCCATTTTTTTTAAATTTTTTTTTATTTCACCTTTATTTAACCAGGTAGGTCAGTTGAGAACACCTTTATTTAACCAGGTAGGTCAGTTGAGAACACCTTTATTTAACCAGGTAGGTCAGTTGAGAACACCTTTATTTAACCAGGTAGGTCAGTTGAGAACACCTTTATTTAACCAGGTAGGTCAGTTGAGAACACCTTTATTTAACCAGGTAGGTCAGTTGAGAACACCTTTATTTAACCAGGTAGGCCAGTTGAGAACACCTTTATTTAACCAGGTAGGCCAGTTGAGAACACCTTTATTTAACCAGGTAGGCCAGTTGAGAACACCTTTATTTAACCAGGTAGGTCAGTTGAGAACACCTTTATTTAACCAGGTAGGTCAGTTGAGAACACCTTTATTTAACCAGGTAGGCTAGTTGAGAACACCTTTATTTAACCAGGTAGGCTAGTTGAGAACACCTTTATTTAAACAGGTAGGCTAGTTGAGAACACCTTTATTTAAACAGGTAGGCTAGTTGAGAACACCTTTATATTAACCAGGTAGGCTAGTTGAGAACAAGTTCTCATTTGCAACTGCGACCTGGCCAAGATAAGGCATAGCAGTGTGAACAGACAACACAGAGTTACACATGGAGTAAACAATTAACAAGTCAATAACACAGTAGAAAAAGGGGAGTCTATATATACATTGTGTGCAAAAGGCATGAGAAGGTAGGCAAATAATTACAATTATGCAGATTAACACTGGAGTGATAAATGATCAGATGGTTATGTAAAGGTAGAGATATTGGTGTGCAAAAGAGCAGAAAAGTAAATAAATAAAAACAGTATGGGGATGAGGTAGGTGAAAATGGGTGGGCTATTTACCAATAGACTATGTACAGCTGCAGCGATCGGTTAGCTGCTCAGATAGCAGATGTTTGAAGTTGGTGAGGGAGATAAAAGTCTCCAACTTCAGCGATTTTTGCAATTCGTTCCAATCACAGGCAGCGTGTGTAGAATTGCAAGAAATTAACTTTAAAACTAAAACGTTTATCTCCATTGTCATGAAGGGGTGCCCACTAAAATTATTACGTTTCCATCCTCATCAACGGGGCTGCCGTGGAGACGGTCAAAAACGTCAAGTTCCTCTGCGTACATATCTCCGAGGAGCTGAAATGGTCAAACCACACGGACAAGGTGGTGAAGAAGGCACGACAGCGACTCTTTAACCTCAGGATGCTGAAGACATTCGTCCTGTCCCCGAGGGCCCTTTCTACAGGAGCATCTGTCGAGCTGCATCACAGCCTGGTACAGCAAGTCCACCCCCGCTGACCGCAAGGCACTACAGAGGATGGTACGCTCAGCTGAATACACCATTCGGTTGCACATTGCCTGCCCTCCAGGACACCTACAACACCAGGTGTCGCAGGAAGGACAAAAAAAGATCAGAGACCTCAGCCACCCGAGCCACGGCCTGTTCTCCTCGCTTCCATCAGAAATAATAGCAGCGTAATAGCAGCGTAATAGCCGCGTAATAACACGTAATAACAAGCAACAACACGCAATAACAAATAATAACACGTAATAACACATAATAACTCGCAATAACCCGTAAGAACAAGTAATAACTTGTAATAACAAGTAATAACCCGTAATAACAAGTAATAACTTGTAATAATAAGTAATACCCCGTAATAACACGTAATAACATGTAGTAACAAGTAATAGCTTGCAATAACAAGTAATAACCCGTACTAACAAGTAATAACATGTAGTAACAAGTAATAACATGTAATAACAAGTAATAACACATAATAGCACGTAATAACAGGTAATAACAGGTAATACCACGTAATAATGGGTGATAGCACGTAATAACAGACAATAACACGTAATAACACGTAATACCACATAATGGCACGTAATAACGGATACTAACACGTAATAACGGATAATAACGGGTAATAACACATACTAACACATAATAACAGGCAATGACACATAATAACACACAATAACAAGTAATAACACAGTAATAATAAAAATAATAATAAATAGACAATGAGTAATGAGTAACCTGGATATATACACCAGGACATCACTGCAACTTTTTTATCACCTGACTAATTATTTACTAGCACCAGCCCAGTCCTCAGCACACAGCTGAACCTATAACAGCCCAGTCCTCAGCACACAGCTGAACCTATAACAGCCCAGTCCTCAGCACACAGCTGAACCTATACCAGCCCAGTCCTCAGCACACAGCTGAACCTATAACAGCCCAGTCCTCAGCACACAGCTGAACCTATAACAGCCCAGTCCTCAGCACACAGCTGAACCTATAACAGCCCAGTCCTCAGCACACAGCTGAACCTATAACAGCCCAGTCCTCAGCACACAGCTGAACATATAACAGCCCAGTCCTCAGCACACAGCTGAACCTATACCAGCCCAGTCCTCAGCACACAGCTGAACCTATAACAGCCCAGTCCTCAGCACACAGCTGAACCTATAACAGCCCAGTCCTCAGCACACAGCTGAACCTATAACAGCCTAGTCCTCAGCACACAGCTGAACCTATAACAGCCCAGTCCTCAGCACACAGCTGAACCTATAACAGCCCAGTCCTCAGCACACAGCTGAACCTATAACAGCCCAGTCCTCAGCACACAGCTGAACCTATAACAGCCCAGTCCTCAGCACACAGCTGAACCTATAACAGCCCAGTCCTCAGCACACAGCTGAACCTATAACAGCCCAGTCCTCAGCACACAGCTGAACCTATAACAGCCCAGTCCTCAGCACACAGCTGAACCTATAACAGCCCAGTCCTCAGCACACAGCTGAACCTATAACAGCCCAGTCCTCAGCACACAGCTGAACCTATAACAGCCCAGTCCTCAGCACACAGCTGAACCTATAACAGCCCAGTCCTCAGCACACAGCTGAACCTATAACAGCCCAGTCCTCAGCACACAGCTGACCCTTTAACAGCCCAGTCCTTACTGAACCCAGTCCTCAGCACACAGCTGAACCTATAACAGCCCAGTCCTCAGCACACAGCTGAACCTATAACAGCCCAGTCCTCAGCACACAGCTGAACCTATACCAGCCCAGTCCTCAGCACACAGCTGAACCTATAAAAGCCCAGTCCTCAGCACACAGCTGAACCTATAACAGCCCAGTCCTCAGCACACAGCTGAACCTATAACAGCCCAGTCCTCAGCACACAGCTGAACCTATAACAGCCCAGTCCTCAGCACACAGCTGAACCTATAACAGCCCAGTCCTCAGCACACAGCTGAACCTATAACAGCCCAGTCCTCAGCACACAGCTGAACCTATAACAGCCCAGTCCTCAGCACACAGCTGAACCTATAACAGCCCAGTCCTTACTGAACCCAGTCCTCAGCACACAGCTGAACCTATAACAGCCCAGTCCTTACTGAACCCAGTCCTCAGCACACAGCTGAACCTATAACAGCCAAGTCCTTACTGAACCCAGTCCTCAGCACACAGCTGAACCTATAACAGCCCAGTCCTCAGCACACAGCTGAACCTATAACAGCCCAGTCCTCAGCACACAGCTGAACCTATAACAGCCCAGTCCTCAGCACACAGCTGAACCTATAACAGCCCAGTCCTCAGCACACAGCTGAACCTATAACAGCCCAGTCCTCAGCACACAGCTGAACCTATAACAGCCCAGTCCTCAGCACACAGCTGAACCTATAACAGCCCAGTCCTCAGCACACAGCTGAACCTATAACAGCCCAGTCCTTACTGAACCCAGTCCTCAGCACACAGCTGAACCTATAACAGCCCAGTCCTTACTGAACCCAGTCCTCAGCACACAGCTGAACCTATAACAGCCCAGTCCTTACTGAACCCAGTCCTCAGCACACAGCTGAACCTATAACAGCCCAGTCCTTACTGAACCCAGTCCTCAGCACACAGCTGAACCTATAACAGCCCAGTCCTCAGCACACAGCTGAACCTATAACAGCCCAGTCCTCAGCACACAGCTGAACCTATAACAGCCCAGTCCTCAGCACACAGCTGAACCTATAACAGCCCAGTCCTCAGCACACAGCTGAACCTATAACAGCCCAGTCCTCAGTACACAGCTGAACCTATAACAGCCCAGTCCTCAGCACACAGCTGAACCTATAACAGCCCAGTCCTCAGCACACAGCTGAACCTATAACAGCCCAGTCCTCAGCACACAGCTGAACCTATAACAGCCCAGTCCTCAGCACACAGCTGAACCTATAACAGCCCAGTCCTCAGCACACAGCTGAACCTATAACAGCCCAGTCCTCAGCACACAGCTGAACCTATAACAGCCCAGTCCTCAGCACACAGCTGAACCTATAACAGCCCAGTCCTCAGCACACAGCTGAACCTATAACAGCCCAGTCCTCAGCACACAGCTGAACCTATAACAGCCCAGTCCTTACTGAACCCAGTCCTCAGCACACAGCTGAACCTATAACAGCCCAGTCCTTACTGAACCCAGTCCTCAGCACACAGCTGAACCTATAACAGCCCAGTCCTTACTGAACCCAGTCCTCAGCACACAGCTGAACCTATAACAGCCCAGTCCTTACTGAACCCAGTCCTCAACATACTGCTGAACCTATAACAGCCCATACTACCACAGCCCTATTGTCAAAGTAAGACAGTCCTTATTGCCAAGCCACGCATCTAGCTAAACACATAGTGTAGCTGTAGATCCTAGAGCCAGGCTATCATTGACGACCTAGAGCCCCCATTGAACCTAACCAGCCACCCACATAGGCCTCAGTGGTGTCAGCAGAACCAGGCTGATGAACATTATACACCTCCTGAGAGTAAGCCATACAGTTAGCCTCTTTAGCTCAGACCTCTTCCTGGGTTGAAGATGCCACAATGACTTGGTTACAGTCAACAAGCTGCTTACTGTAAACAGACATTTAGGGTGCCACTGTGACTACAGACCAGTAGTAAATACTTCATTAACCAGTTATAAGGGTTCATAGTGCAGGCGTAAGGTGTAATTGAACCAGCTATATGAGTTATATTGATCCACAGAGTGTCAGACAGATGGCTGAGATGATGCGTCTGTCACCACTCCATAATAAAAACACAGCCACGTAGCGGACACCGACGTCTTGCTTCCGGACAATCTAAACACCTTCTTCGCCCGCTTTGAGGATAACACAGTGCCACCGACACGGCCCGCTACCAATGACTGTGGGATCTCCTTCACCGTGGCCAACGCGAGTAAGACTTTTAGGTGTGTTAACCCTCGCAAGGCTGCTGGCCTAGACGGCATCCCCAGCCGCGTCCTCAGAGCATGCACAGACCAGCTGGCTGGTGTGTTTACGGACATATTCAATATCTCTCTATCCCAGTCTGTTGTTCACACATGCTTCAAGATGGCCACCATTGTTCCTGTTCCCAAGAAGGCAAAGGTAAGTGAACATGAAGTGCTTTGAGAGACTAGTTAAGGACCATATCACCTCCACCCTACCTGACACCCTAGACCCACTCCAATTTGCTTACCGCCCCAATAGATCCACAGACGATGCAATCGCCATCACACTGCACACTGCCCTATCCCATCTGGACAAGAGGAATACCTATGTGAGAATGCTGTTCATCGACTACAGCTCAGCATTCAACACCATAGTACCCTCCAAACTCACCATTAAGCTCGACGTCCTGGGTCTGAACCCCGTCCTGTGCAATTGGGTCTTGGACTTCCTGACGGGCCGCCCCCAGGTGGTGAAGGTAGGAAACAACATCTCCACTGCGCTGATCCTAAACTGGGGCCCCACAAGGGTGCATTCTCAGCCCCCTCTTGTACTTCCTGTTCACCCATGGCTGCGTGGCCAGGCACGCCTCCCACTCAAGCATCAAGTTTGCAGACGACACAACAGTATTAGGCCTGATTACCAAAATGACGAAACAGTCTGAAGCGATCCACCCACACAGATATTGTGATATTTGATACCAGAGCCATCGTATTCATGCATAAAAATACAAACAATGAAAGAAAAGCATTGTAAGTTTGAATTTTGTAAAGTTAGTGTGGAAGAGTTGGAAAAAAAATATTGTTATAGATCAATAATGACAAACCTTGTGGCATTGAAAACTTAGATGGAAAGCTATTGAGGATGGTTGCTGACTCTATAGTCACTCCTATCTGTCAGATCTTTACTCTGAGTCTAGAGGAAAGTCTTTGTCCTCAGGCCTGGAAGGAAGCCAAAGTCATTCCGCTACCCAAGAGTGGTGAAGCAGTTTTACTGGTTCTAACAGCAGCCCTATCATCTTGCTGCCAGCTCTTAGCAAGCTGGTGAAAAAAATAGCATTTGGCCTATGCTATTTCTCTGTAATCAAATGAACAGACTTTCAGCATGCTTTTTGAGAAGGGCACTCAACATGTACTGCACTGACACAAGTGACTGATGATTGGTTGAAAGAAAAGTGATAATAAGAAGATTGTGGGAGCAGTCCTGTTAGATTTCAGTGCGGCCTTTGACATTATTGACCATAACCTGTTGTTGAGAAAACACATGTGTTATTCAACCTCTGCCATATACATGTTGTATTTAACATAACCAGGCAAGTCAGTTAAGAACAAGTTCTGACGGCCTACTGGGCCAAACCCGGACGACGCTGGGTCAAATCTAATGGGGATTCTAATCAATCAAATCAAAAAGAAAAATTGGGCTGTAGCCCGGGTCAGTATGGGTCAGTATGGGTCAGTATGGGTCAGTACGGGTCAGTATGGGTCAGTATGGGTCAGTACGGGTCAGTACGGGTCAGTATGGGTCAGTACGGGTCAGTATGGGTCAGTATGGGTCAGTATGGGTCAGTATGGGTCAGTACGGGTCAGTATGGGTCAGTATGGGTCAGTATGGGTCAGTACGGGTCAGTATGGGTCAGTATGGGTCAGTATGGGTCAGTACGGGTCAGTACGGGTCAGTATGGGTCAGTACGGGTCAGTACGGGTCAGTATGGGTCAGTACGGGTCAGTATGGGTCAGTATGGGTCAGTACGGGTCAGTATGGGTCAGTACGGGTCAGTATGGGTCAGTACGGGTCAGTATGGGTCAGTACGGGTCAGTATGGGTCAGTATGGGTCAGTACGGGTCAGTACGGGTCAGTATGGGTCAGTATGGGTCAGTACGGGTCAGTATGGGTCAGTATGGGTCAGTGGGACAGGAAGAACACTTGGCTTATAGTTCCTGGGCTGTAGCCCGGGTCAGTATGGGTCGGTGGAACAGGAAGAACACTTGGCTTATAGTTCCTGGGCTGTAGCCCGGGTCAGTATGGGTCGGTGGAACAGGAAGAACACTTGGCTTATAGTTCCTAGGCTGTAGCCCGGGTCAGTATGGGTCAGTGGAACAGGAAGAACACTTGGCTTATAGTTCCTAGGCTGTAGCCCGGGTCAGTATGGGTCAGTGGAACAGGAAGAACACTTGGCTTATAGTTCCTGGGCTGTAGCCCGGGTCAGTATGGGTCAGTACGGGTCAGTATGGGTCAGTATGGGTCAGTATGGGTCAGTGGAACAGGAAGAACACTTGGCTTATAGTTCCTGGGCTGTAGCCCGGGTCAGTATGGGTCAGTGGAACAGGAAGAACACTTGGCTTATAGTTCCTAGGCTGTAGCCCGGGTCAGTATGGGTCAGTGGAACAGGAAGAACACTTGGCTTATAGTTCCTGGGCTGTAGCCCGGGTCAGTATGGGTCAGTACGGGTCAGTATGGGTCAGTGGAACAGGAAGCTAATTGCTTCTGATTGCTTCTTATGGACGGCGAGAAGAGTGGACAGTTTACCGGCACAGACTGAAGTTGATACAATACATTGCAACATAGAAATCAAACTGGATGATCTTCAAAGATAGATGGGGAGATGGTAGCTGAAGGATGGGACTACAAACAAACAAAATATAACTATTATAAAATATATTGTGTCCGTAAAATGTATATACAGTATATAGTATGAATAAGCTGGAAGTAAAAAAAAAAAAGCCTAAGTGTTGTTGTCCCTTAGTTTACTCCAATTAGGGGAGGGGTGGTTAGGGGAAATAATATATACACACAGTTGAAGTGGGAAGTTTACATACACCTTAGCCAAATACATTTAAACTCAGTTTTTTCACAATTCCTGACATTTAATCAGAGTAAAAATGACCTGTCTTAGGTCAGTTAGGATCACCACTTTATTTTAAGAATGTGAAATGCCAGAATAATAGTAGAGATAATGATTTATTTCAGCTTTTATTTCTTTCATCACATTCCCAGCGGGTCAGAAGTTTACATACACTCAAACCTTTAAATTGTTTAACTTGGGTCAAACGTTTCGGGTAGCCTTCCACAAGCTTCCCACAATAAGTTGGGTGAATTTTGGCCCATTCCTCCTGACAGAGCTGGTGTAACTGAGTCAGGTTTGTAGGCCTCCTTGCTCGCACACGCTTTTTCAGTTCTGCCCAAAAAGATTCTATGGGATTGAGGTCAGGGCTTTGTGATGGCCACTCCAATACCTTGACTTTGTTGTCCTTTGTTGTTGCTACAACTTTGGAAGTATGCTTGGGGTCATTGTCCATTTGGAAGACCCATTTGCGACCAAGCTTTAACTTCCTGAATGATGTTGCTTCAATATATCCACATAATTTCTCCCTCATGATGCCATCTATTTTGTGAAGTGCACCAGTCCCTCCTGCAGCAAAGCACCCCCACAACATGATGCTGCCACCCCCGTGCTACACAGTTGGTATGGTGTTCTTCGGCTTGCAAGCCTCCCCCTTTTTCCTCCAAACATAACAATGAATGGCTATTATGGCCAAACAGTTCTACTTTTGTTTCATCAGACCAGAGGAGTTTTCTCCAAAAAGTATGATCTTTGTCCCCATGTGCAGTTCCAAACCGCAGTCTGGCTTTTTTATGGTAGTTTTGGAGCAGTGTCTTCTTCCTTGCTGAGTGGCCTTTCAGGTTATGTCGATATAGGACTCGTTTTACTGTGGATATAGGTACTTTTGTAACGGTTTCCACCAGCATCTTCACAAGGTCCTTTGCTGTTGTTCTGGGATTGATTTGCACTTTTCGCACCAAAGTACGTTAATCTCTAGGAGACAGAATGAGTCTCCTTCCTGAGCAGTATGACGGCTGTGTGGTCCCATGGTGTTTAACCTTGCATACTATTGTTTGTACAGATGAACGTGGTACCTTCAGGCATTTGGAAATTTCTCCCAAGGATGAACCAGACTTGTGAAGGTCTACCATTTTTTTTCTGAGGTCTTGGCTGATTTCTTTTGATTTTCCCATGATGTCAAGCAAAGAGGCACTGAGTTTGAAGGTAGGCCTTGAAATACATCCACAGGTACACCTCCAATTGACTCAAATGATGTCAAGTAGCCTATCAGAAGCTTCTAAAGCCATGACATAATTTTCTGGAATTTTCCAAGCTGTTTAAAGGCACAGTCAACTTAGTGTATGTAAACTTCTGACCCACTGGAATTATGATACAGTGAATTATAAGTGAAATAATCTGTCTGTAAACAATTGTTGGAAAAATGACTTGTGTCGTGCACAAAGTAGATGTCCTAACCGACTTGCCAAAACTATAGTTTGTTAACAAGAAATGTGTGAAGTGGTTGAAAAACAAGTTTTAATGACTCCAACCTAAGTATGTAACTGTAATAACAATAGTTAAACAATAACGGGACAGACTGTGTGTTGTCAGGGAATAACACCTCTGGCGGTGTGAAAACGACTGCAAATAGAGCAACAAAGACAATCTCTGACTGACCTTTTGAGGAACTCAGAATAAAGAGCTGGGTGGATCCTAGGTCTTTGTTTACTTGCTAAGCTTATCAATAAATCATAGCTGTTTGTGTGCAGCTCAACAAGCCCTGAGAGCTCTGAGTGTCATTCCTTCTGTTTGCTTCTCCTTTTCTACTCATGTAAACTATTAAAAGGATAAACACTCCATCTATCCCCCTTACTTTCCATGTTTTTAATATCAGGAATATGTCAGAGGATTTGCCTCAGTACTGATACACAAGCCTTTACTACAGTATATTACAAAAATAGCAGTTTGTTCGGGAACCTTTCTTTTGGCAACTTCACTTACGCTTCTCCCTAGTGTTGTTGGCCAAGAGAGAGAGAACCTTAGGGAGGAGAGAGAGAACATTAGAGAGAAGAGAACCCCTATGAGGAGAGAACCTTAGAGAGGAAAGAACCCCTATGAGGAGAGAGAGAACCTTAGAGAGAAGAGAACCCCTATGAGGAGAGAGATAACCTTAGAGAGAAGAGAGAGAACCTTAGAGAGGAGAGAGAAAACCTTAGAGAGAAGAGAACCCCTATGAGGAGAGAGAGAACCTTAGAGAGAAGAGAGAGAACCTTAGAGAGGAGAGAGAGAACCTTAGAGAGAAGAGAACCCCTATGAGGAGAGAGAGAACCTTAGACAGAAGAGAGATAACCTTAGAGAGGAAAGAACCCCTATGAGGAGAGAGAGAACCTTAGAGAGAAGAGAACCCCTATGAGGAGAGAGAGAACCTTAGACAGAAGAGAGAGAACCTTAGAGAGGAAAGAACCCCTATGAGGAGAGAGATAACCTTAGAGAGGAAAGAACCCCTATGAGGAGAGAGAGAACCTTAGAGAGAAGAGAACCCCTATGAGGAGAGAGAACCTTAGAGAGAAGAGAGAGAACCTTAGAGAGGAGAGAGAGAACCTTAGAGGAGAGAGAGAACCCCTATGAGGAGAGAGAGAACCTTAGAGAGGAAATAGAGAACCTTAGAGAGGAGAGAGAGAACCCCTATGAGGAGAGAGAGAATCTTAGAGAGGAGAGATCCCCTATGAGGAGAGAGAGAACCTTAGAGAGGAGAGAGAGAACCTTAGAGAGGAGAGAGAGAACCTTAGAGGAGAGAGAGAACCCCTATGAGGAGAGAGAGAACCTTAGAGAGGAGAGAACCCCTATGAGGAGAGAGAGAACCTTAGAGAGGAGAGAACCCCTATGAGGAGAGAGATAACCTTAGAGAGGAGAGAGAGAACCTTAGAGATGAGAGAGAGAACCTTAGAGGAGAGAGATAACCTTAGGGAGGAGAGAACCCCTATGAGGAGAGAGAGAACCTTAGAGAGGTGAGAGAGAACCCCTATGACTCAGTCTCTTCCACTTCCTCGGGGCTCCCGAGTGGCACAGCATCTCAGTATTTGAGGTGTTACGACAGACACCCTGGTTCGAATCCAGACTGTATCACAACCGGCCGTGATTGGGAGTCCCATAGGGCGGCGCACAATTGGCCCAGCGTCGTCCGGGTTTTGGCCCGGTGTAGGCCATCATTGTAAATAAGAATTTGTTCTTAACTGACTTGCCTAGTTAAGTAAAGGTTAGTCACACTAAAAGTCTCCTTTTCCACAAAACTGAATTCTAACGTCTCTCTGTGTTATTGTCTCATCTACTAATGAAGTCTAGCACTTCATATTCTAACATGTACAGTATGTGTCTGTTGACGAGCCCTGTCTGTTGACGAGCCCTGTCTGTGTTTGGGAGAGAGGTGAGAACCATCGTGACTCAGCCAATGTCTGCGTTCCAAAAGGCACCATATGGACCCTGGTCAAAAGTAGTGCACTATGTCGGGTACAGGGTGCCATTTGGGATGCGTACCCATATCTGCCAAGCCAAGCCGCTGACAGCTGTCACCTCTCTGGTCTGGATAGGACAGACGATCAGTATAATCCTTTTAGACTCAGAAACAGCTAGGCAGAGCAGCAGCACCTAGATACACTTACAGTGGTGGAAAAAGGACCCAATTCTCATATTTGATTAAAAGTAAAGACACCTTAATAGAAAATGACTCAAGTAAAAGTGAAAGTCACCCAGTGAAATAATGCTTGATTATAAATCTAAAAGTATTTGGTTTAAAATATACTTAAGTATCAAAAGTAAATGTATAAATAATTTCCAATTCCTAATATTAAGCAAATCAGACAAGCACTGGGACAGGTAAACGCTGAAACATTGAGGAGGAACAGACTATCTGACCACTGTGACTGATAGAAAACTGAGGAAAACACTGACTAGGTACAGACTCAGAGAGGACAGTCTGGCTACAGAGACCGGTCGTCACAGACAAACCTGGCTGCCCAGAGAGGACAGTCTGGCTACAGAGACCGGTCGTCACAGACCAATCTGGCTGCCCAGAGAGGACAGTCTGGCTATAGAGACCGGTCGTCACAGACAAACCTGGCTGCCCAGAGAGGACAGTCTGGCTATAGAGACCGGTCGTCACAGACAAACCTGGCTGCCCAGAGAGGACAGTCTGGCTATAGAGACCGGTCGTCACAGACAAACCTGGCTGCCCAGAGAGGACAGTCTGGCTACAGAGACCGGTCGTCACAGACCAACCTGGCTGCCCAGAGAGGACAGTCTGGCTATAGAGACCGGTCGTCACAGACAAACCTGGCTGCCCAGAGAGGACAGGCTGTGCTGACTCTGCTCCAGGGGAGAGGTAGAGACAGAGCTGCATTTCCTATTACACTTTGACAAATACTCAGACCTAAGAGAATATTTCTTTCCCAAAATTATAACTCAATACAAAGAATTTGAAACTATAAAAGATGAAGAAAAAAACAAATATTTATTGGGTGAAAAGCCAAAATGTGCAGTTTTGGCAGCCAAATATGTGTCCTCCTGCCACAACCTGAGGGACAGCCAGTGAAAAGTGCAAAGTAATGTTGATAATATATCCCATCTTGTTTTGTCTTTCATACCAGGTCATGTGTCTTCTCAGTCATGTTGACACTGGTCCACTACCAGGTCATGTGTCTTCTCAGTCATGTTGACACTGGTCTACTACCAGGTCATGTGTCTTCTCAGTCATGTTGACACTGGTCTACTACCAGGTCATGTGTCTTCTCAGTCATGTTGACACTGGTCCACTACCAGGTCATATATCTCAGTCATGTTGACACTGGTCCACTACCAGGTCATATATCTCAGTCATGTTGACTCTGGTCCACTACCAGGTCATGTGTCTTCTCAGTCATGTTGACACTGGTCCACTACCAGGTCATATATCTCAGTCATGTTGACACTGGTCCACTACCAGGTCATATATCTCAGTCATGTTGACTCTGGTCCACTACCAGGTCATGTGTCTTCTCAGTCATGTTGACACTGGTCTACTACCAGGTCATATATCTCAGTCATGTTGACACTGGTCTACTACCACGTCATGTGTCTTCTCAGTCATGTTGACACTGGTCCACTACCAGGTCATATATCTCAGTCATGTTG
The DNA here is from genome assembly GCF_045791955.1 of Oncorhynchus clarkii lewisi. Classification (NCBI taxonomy): domain Eukaryota; kingdom Metazoa; phylum Chordata; class Actinopteri; order Salmoniformes; family Salmonidae; genus Oncorhynchus; species Oncorhynchus clarkii. The sequence goes on from NC_092174.1 coordinate 46,710,241, forward strand.
ACACTGGTCATCTACCAGGTCATGTGCCTTCTCAGTCATGTTGACACTGGTCTACTACCAGGTCATGTGTCTTCTCAGTCATGTTGACACTGGTCTACTACCAGGTCATGTGTCTTCTCAGTCATGTTGACACTGGTCCACTACCAGGTCATATATCTCAGTCATGTTGACACTGGTCCACTACCAGGTCATATATCTCAGTCATGTTGACACTGGTCCACTACCAGGTCATATATCTCAGTCATGTTGACACTGGTCTACTACCAGGTCATGTGTCTTTTCAGTCATGTTGACACTGGTCTACTACCACGTCATGTGTCTTCTCAGTCATGTTGACACTGGTCTACTACCAGGTCATATATCTCAGTCATGTTGACACTGGTCTACTACCACGTCATGTGTCTTCTCAGTCATGTTGACACTGGTCCACTACCAGGTCATATATCTCAGTCATGTTGACACTGGTCCACTACCAGGTCATATATCTCAGTCATGTTGACACTGGTCCACTACCAGGTCATATATCTCAGTCATGTTGACACTGGTCCACTACCATGTCATATATCTCAGTCATGTTGACACTGGTCTACTACCAGGTCATGTGTCTTCTCAGTCATGTTGACACTGGTCTACTACCACGTCATGTGTCTTCTCAGTCATGTTGACACTGGTCTACTACCAGGTCATATATCTCAGTCATGTTGACACTGGTCTACTACCACGTCATGTGTCTTCTCAGTCATGTTGACACTGGTCTACTACCAGGTCATATATCTCAGTCATGTTGACACTGGTCCACTACCATGTCATATATCTCAGTCATGTTGACACTGGTCTACTACCAGGTCATATATCTCAGTCATGTTGACACTGGTCCACTACCAGGTCATATATCTCAGTCATGTTGACACTGGTCCACTACCAGGTCATATATCTCAGTCATGTTGACACTGGTCCACTACCAGGTCATGTGTCTTCTCAGTCATGTTGACACTGGTCTACTACCATGTCATGTGTCTTCTCAGTCATGTTGACACTGGTCTACTACCAGGTCATGTGTCTTCTCAGTCATGTTGACACTGGTCTACTACCAGGTCATGTGTCTTCTCAGTCATGTTGACACTGGTCTACTACCAGGTCATGTGTCTTCTCAGTCATGTTGACACTGGTCTACTACCAGGTCACGTGTCTTGCTCGTTTCAATGTGTTTTTGTTTGTCTTGTTTGTTTTGTTTGTCTTCTCAGGTTGAGACTGGTCTACTACTATATCATTTAATGTATGTATCATTCTCATTAATATTGTTGTCATGGTAATCCCATTTCCAATACTAATAAAATAAAATCACATTTTATACAACAGGTGTAGACCTTACAGTGAAATGTTTACTTACGAGCCCCGAACCAACAATGCAGAGGCTATATACAGGGGGTACCGGTACAGAGTCAATGTGGAGGCTATATACAGGGTATTACGGTACAGAGTCAATGTGGAGGCTATATACAGGGTATTACGGTACAGAGTCAATGTGGAGGCTATATACAGGGGGTACCGGTACAGAGTCAATGTGGAGGCTATATACAGGGTATTACGGTACAGAGTCAATGTGGAGGCTATATACAGGGGGTACCAGTACAGAGTCAATGTGGAGGCTATATACAGGGTGTTACGGTACAGAGTCAATGTGGAGGCTATATACAGGGTATTACGGTACAGAGTCAATGTGGAGGCTATATACAGGGTATTACGGTACAGAGTCAATGTGGAGGCTATATACAGGGTATTACGGTACAGAGTCAATGTGGAGGTTATATACAGGGTATTACGGTACAGAGTCAATGTGGAGGCTATATACAGGGTATTACGGTACAGAGTCAATGTGGAGGCTATATACAGGGTATTACGGTACAGAGTCAATGTGGAGGCTATATACAGGGTATTACGGTACAGAGTCAATGTGGAGGTTATATACAGGGTATTACGGTACAGAGTCAATGTGGAGGCTATCTACAGGGGGTACCGGTACAGAGTCAATGTGGAGGCTATATACAGGGTATTACGGTACAGAGTCAATGTGGAGGCTATATACAGGGGGTACCGGTACAGAGTCAATGTGGAGGCTATATACAGGGTATTACGGTACAGAGTCAATGTGGAGGCTATATACAGGGTATTACGGTACAGAGTCAATGTGGAGGCTATATACAGGGTATTACGGTACAGAGTCAATGTGGAGGCTATATACAGGGTATTACGGTACAGAGTCAATGTGGAGGCTATATACAGGGTATTACGGTACAGAGTCAATGTGGAGGCTATATACAGGGTATTACGGTACAGAGTCAATGTGGAGGCTATATACAGGGTATTACGGTACAGAGTCAATGTGGAGGTTATATACAGGGTATTACGGTACAGAGTCAATGTGGAGGCTATATACAGGGGGTACCGGTACAGAGTCAATGTGGAGGCTATATACAGGGTATTACGGTACAGAGTCAATGTGGAGGCTATATACAGGGGGTACCGGTACAGAGTCAATGTGGAGGCTATATACAGGGTATTACGGTACAGAGTCAATGTGGAGGCTATATACAGGGTATTACGGTACAGAGTCAATGTGGAGGCTATATACAGGGTATTACGGTACAGAGTCAATGTGGAGGCTATATACAGGGTATTACGGTACAGAGTCAATGTGGAGGCTATATACAGGGTATTACGGTACAGAGTCAATGTGGAGGCTATATACAGGGTATTACGGTACAGAGTCAATGTGGAGGCTATATACAGGGTATTACGGTACAGAGTCAATGTGGAGGTTATATACAGGGTATTACGGTACAGAGTCAATGTGGAGGCTATATACAGGGGGTACCGGTACAGAGTCAATGTGGAGGCTATATACAGGGTATTACGGTACAGAGTCAATGTGGAGGCTATATACAGGGGGTACCGGTACAGAGTCAATGTGGAGGCTATATACAGGGTATTACGGTACAGAGTCAATGTGGAGGCTATATACAGGGTGTTACGGTACAGAGTCAATGTGGAGGCTATATACAGGGTATTACGGTACAGAGTCAATGTGGAGGCTATATACAGGGGGTACCGGTACAGAGTCAATGTGGAGGCTATATACAGGGTATTACGGTACAGAGTCAATGTGGAGGCTATATACAGGGGGTACCGGTACAGAGTCAATGTGGAGGCTATATACAGGGTATTACGGTACAGAGTCAATGTGGAGGCTATATACAGGGTATTACGGTACAGAGTCAATGTGGAGGCTATATACAGGGTATTACGGTACAGAGTCAATGTGGAGGCTATATACAGGGTATTACGGTACAGAGTCAATGTGGAGGCTATATACAGGGTATTACGGTACAGAGTCAATGTGGAGGCTATATACAGGGTATTACGGTACAGAGTCAATGTGGAGGCTATATACAGGGTATTACAGTACAGAGTCAATGTGGAGGCTATATACAGGGTATTACGGTACAGAGTCAATGTGGAGGCTATATACAGGGTATTACGGTACAGAGTCAATGTGGAGGCTATATACAGGGTATTACGGTACAGAGTCAATGTGGAGGCTATATACAGGGTATTACGGTACAGAGTCAATGTGGAGGCTATATACAGGGGGTACCGGTACAGAGTCAATGTGGAGGCTATATACAGGGTGTTACGGTACAGAGTCAATGTGGAGGCTATATACAGGGTATTACGGTACAGAGTCAATGTGGAGGCTATATACAGGGGGTACCGGTACAGAGTCAATGTGGAGGCTATATACAGGGTATTACGGTACAGAGTCAATGTGGAGGCTATATACAGGGGGTACCGGTACAGAGTCAATGTGGAGGCTATATACAGGGTATTACGGTACAGAGTCAATGTGGAGGCTATATACAGGGTATTACGGTACAGAGTCAATGTGGAGGCTACATACAGGGTATTACGGTACAGAGTCAATGTGGAGGCTATATACAGGGTATTACGGTACAGAGTCAATGTAGAGGCTATATACAGGGTATTACGGTACAGAGTCAATGTGGAGGCAATATACAGGGGGTACCGGTACAGAGTCAATGTGGAGGCTATATACAGGGTATTACGGTACAGAGTCAATGTGGAGGCTATATACAGGGGGTACCGGTACAGAGTCAATGTGGAGGCTATATACAGGGTATTACGGTACAGAGTCAATGTGGAGGCTATATACAGTGTATTACGGTACAGAGTCAATGTGGAGGCTATATACAGGGTATTACGGTACAGAGTCAATGTGGAGGCTATATACAGGGTATTACGGTACAGAGTCAATGTGGAGGCTATATACAGGGTATTACGGTACAGAGTCAATGTGGAGGCTATATACAGGGTATTACAGTACAGAGTCAATGTGGAGGCTATATACAGGGTATTACGGTACAGAGTCAATGTGGAGGCTATATACAGGGTATTACGGTACAGAGTCAATGTGGAGGCTATATACAGGGTATTACGGTACAGAGTCAATGTGGAGGCTATATACAGGGGGTACCGGTACAGAGTCAATGTGGAGGCTATATACAAGGTATTACGGTACAGAGTCAATGTGGAGGCTATATACAGGGTATTACGGTACAGAGTCGATGTGGAGGCTATATACAGGGTATTACGGTACAGAGTCAATGTGGAGGCTATATACAGGGTGTACCGGTACAGAGTCAATGTGGAGGCTATATACAGGGTGTACCGGTACAGAGTCAATGTGGAGGCTATATACAGGGTGTACCGGTACAGAGTCAATGTGAAGGCTATATACAGGGGGTACCGGTACAGAGTCAATGTGGAGGCTATATACAGGAGGTACCGGTACAGAGTCAATGTGGAGGCTATAAACAGGGGGTACCGGTACAGAGTCAATGTGGAGGCTATATACAGGGGGTACCGGTACAGAGTCAATGTGGAGGCTATATACAGGGTGTTACGGTACAGAGTCAATGTGGAGGCTATATACAGGGTGTACCGGTACAGAGTCAATGTGGAGACTATATACAGGGTGTACCGGTACAGATTCAATGTGGAGGCTATATACAGGGGTTACCGGTACAGAGTCAATGTGGAGGCTATATACAGAGTTAGTATGTACATGTAGGTAGAGTTATTAAAGTGACTATGCATAGATGACAACAGAGAGTGGCAGTGGTGTGGAGAAGGGAGGGGTGGGGGGGGCACTGTGAATAGTCTGGGTAGCCATTTGACTAGATGTTCAGGAGTCTTATAGCTTGGGGGTAGAAGCTGTTTATAGAAGCCTCTTGGACCTAGACTTGGCGCTCCGGTACAGTTTGCCGTGTGGTAGCAGACAGAACAGTCTACGACTAGGGTGGCTAGAGTCTTTGACAATTTTCAGGGCCGTCCTCTGACACCGCCTGGTATAGAGATCCTGAATGGCAGGAAGCTTGGCCCCAGTGAGGTACTGGGCCGTTCGCACTACCCTCTGTAGTGCCTTGCGGTCGGAGCCTAAGCAGGCGCAACCAGTCAGGATGCTCTCGATGGTGCAGCTGTAGAACCTCTTGAGGATCTGAGGACCCATGCCAAATCTTTTCAGTCTCCTGAGGGGGAATAGGTTTTGTCGTGCCTGCTTCACGACTGTCATGGTGTGCTTGGACCATATTAGTTTGTTGGTGATGTGGACACCAAGGAACTTGAAGCTCTCAACCTGCTCCACTGCAGCCCCGTGCATGAGAATGGGGGTGTGCTCGGTCCTCTTTTTCCTGTAGTCCGCAATCATCTCCTTTGTCTTGATCACGTTGAGGGAGAGGTTGTTGTCCTGGTACCACATGGCCAGGTCTCTGACCTCCTCTCTATAGGCTGTCTCATCGTTGTCGGTGATCAGGCCTACGTTGTGTCATCGGAAAATTGAATGATGGTGTTGGAGTCGTGCCTGGCCATGCAGTTGTGAGTGAACATGGAGTACAGGAGGGGGCTGAGCACGCATCCCTGAGGGGCCCCTGTGTTGAGGATCAGCATGGAGGATGTGTTGTTACCTACTCTCGCCCGTCAGGAAGTCCAGGATCCAGTTGCCGAGGGAGGTGTTTAGTCCCAAGGTCCTTAGCTTATTTATGAGCTTTGAGGGCACTATCGTGTTGAACGCTGAGCTGTAGTCAATGAATAGCAAATCTCACATAGGTGTTCCTTCTGTCCAGGTGGAAAAGGGAAGTGTGGAGTGCAATTGCATCATATGTGGATCTGTTGGGGTGGTATGCAAATTGGAGTGATTTTAGGGTTTCTAGGATGATTGTGTTGATGTGAGCCATGACCAGCCTTTCAAAGCACTTCAAGGCTACAGACGTGAGTGCTACGGGTCGGTAGTCATTTAGGCAGGTTGCCTTTGTGTTCTTGGGCACAGGGACTATGGAGGTCTGCTTGAAACATGTTGGTATTACAGAGTCAGACAGGGAGAGGTTGAAATGTCAGTGAAGACTCTTGCCAGTTGGACAGCACACACTTGGAGTACACGTCCTGGTAATACGTCTGGCCCCGCAGTCTTGTGAATATTGACCTGTTTAAAGGTCTTACTCACATCCCCTGCGGAGACCGTGATCACACAGTCTTCCGGTACAGCTGGTGCTCTCATGCATGTTTCAGTGTTATTTGCCTCGAAGCGAGCATAGAAGAAGCACAGCTCGTCTCGTAGGCTTGTGTCACTGGGCAGCTCTCGGCTGTGCTTCCCTTTAGTCTGTAATGGTTTGCAATCCCTGCCACATCCGACGAGCGTCAGAGCCGGTGTAGTATGACTCGATCTTAGTCCTGTATTGACTATTTGCCTGTTTGATGGTTCGTTGGAGGGCATAGCGGGATTTCTTATAATCTTCCGGGTTAGAGTCCCGCTCCTTGAAAGCAGCAGCTCTACCCTTTAGCTCAGTGCGGATGTTGCCTGTAATCCATGGTTTCTGGTTGGGGTATGTACGTACGTTCACTGTGGGGACGACGTCATCGATGCACTTATTGATGAAGCCAGTGACAGATATGGTGTACTCCTCAATGCCACAGTCCTGTAGTTTAATATCTGCTTCCTCTGATCACTTTATTACTACATTTACAACTATTATTATAATTGCTGTTGGTCTCACAATTTTTTGTTATCTGTACACTTTGACTATGTAAATAATTTAACTTGCCATGTCAATAAAGTCTATTAAATAGAAAATTGAATTGAGAGACTGTTCTGCACATGGAGGCCTACAATGGTTTTGCTATATTGACATTCTTATTCTGTTTTTCATATCAGGTAACTCACCATCTGCTGTAGGGTAAAATAACTACTTTAAAATAATCTAAATGTAATTCGGAGAAATTATAAATGTAAATATAAATAATATATATAAATAAACATCATGGTGGCAACAATAAACTGTACACATTCTGTACACTGAAGAAGTCGTGACTGCTGATACTGTGTCACTGCAGCAGATCTGTTCTGTACCATAGCAGACTGACTCCATATGCTCCTCTCCACCCTCCTCCTCTCCTTCCTCCTTGTCTTTCTCTCAGTGGGGGAGTTAGAAAGAGAGGGGGGAGGAAGAGAGACAGAGAGAGAGAGAGAGATGGAGAGAGACGGGGGGAGAGAGAGAGAGGGGGGGTGGCAAACAGTGAAGAACAAACACCATTGTAAATACAACCCATATTTATGTTGATTTATTTTCCCTTTTGCACATTGTTACAACAGTGTATATAGACATTATGACATTTGAAATGTCTATAATCCTTTGGAACGTTTGAGAGTGTAATGTTTACTGTTCATTTTTTTATTGTTTATTTGACTTTTGTTTATTATCTATTTCACTTGCTTTGGCAATGTTAACATATGTTCCCCATGCCAATAAAGCCCCTTGAATTGAATTGAGAGAGAAATAGAGAGAGAATAGAGCGACAGAGAGACACTATCTAGGTCAATGATATTCTTTCATATCCTTCAGCAGCAGAGGAGAGAAGGCCGGGGATCGGCTGCTTAGAGCCCCCACATATTCTCACCACCATGTGTGTGTGTGTGTGCGTGTGTGTGTGTGTGTGCGTGTGCGTGTGCATGTGAGAGAGAGAGAGAGAGAGAGAGGTCGATAGAAAGAGAGAGAAAAGGGAAAAACAGAAAGATACAGTAGGGCAAGCATCTACTCTGCACAGCTGAATAACTTAAAATGCAACCCTTCAAAAAACCCTTTTTAGTTTCAGGTAGAACCTTTTTGGGGTTCCCCGTAAAACCCTTTCCACAGGGGATATGCTTTATCTTATGCCAGGTCGCAGTTGCAAATGAGAACTTGTTCTCAACTGGCCTGCCTGGTTAAATAAAGGTGTTCTCAACTGGCCTACCTGGTTAAATAAAGGTGTTCTCAACTAGCCTACCTGGTTAAATAAAGGTGTTCTCAACTAGCCTACCTGGTTAAATAAAGGTGAAATAAAAATAAATAAAAATAAAAAGGGTTCCACCTGGAACCAACAGCCAAATAACCCTTTCCACAGAGGGTTCTACCTGTAACCAACAGCCAAATAACCCTTTCCACAGAGGGTTCTACCTGGAACCAACAGCCAAATAACCCTTTCCACAGAGGGTTCTACCTGGAACCAACAGCCAAATAACCCTTTCCACAGAAGGTTCTACCTGTAACCAACAGCCAAATAACCCTTTCCACAGAGGGTTCTACCTGGAACCAACAGCCAAATAACCCTTTCCACAGAGGGTTCTACCTGGAACCAACAGCCAAATAACCCTTTCCACAGAGGGTTCTACCTGGAACCAAAAATGCGTTATTCTATGGGGACAGGTTATTTATAACCCCAAAAAGGTTCCACCTGTAACCAACAGCCAAATAACCCTTTCCACAGAGGGTTCTACCTGGAACCAACAGCCAAATAACCCTTTCCACAGAGGGTTCTACCTGGAACCAACAGCCAAATAACCCTTTCCACAGAGGGTTCTACCTGGAACCAACAGCCAAATAACCCTTTCCACAGAGGGTTCTACCTGGAACCAACAGCCAAATAACCCTTTCCACAGAGGGTTCTACCTGGAACCAACAGCCAAATAACCCTTTCCACAGAGGGTTCTACCTGGAACCAACAGCCAAATAACCCTTTCCACAGAGGGTTCTACCTGGAACCAACAGCCAAATAACCCTTTCCACAGAGGGTTCTACCTGGAACCAACAGCCAAATAACCCTTTCCACAGAGGGTTCTACCTGGAACCAAAAATGTGTTATTCTATGGGGACAGCCAAATAACCTGGAGCCAAAAAGGTTCTACCTTAAACCTATGGGCTGTCCCCATAGAATAACGTATTTTCGGTTACAGGTTATTTGGCTGTTGGTTCCAGGTAGAACCCTCTGTGGAAAGGGTTTTACGGGGAACCCCAAAAAGGTTCCTCCTGTAACCAACAGCCAAATAACCCTTTCCACAGAGGGTTCTACCTATAACCAACAGCCAAATAACCCTTTTGGAAACCTTTTCTCTAATAGTGTTGCAAACGGAGCACAGCGTTTCTCTCACAAATGGTTACTGTCACTGAAGCTATTTGCCCTGTTTTGTTAGTGGTCCTACTGTTCCTGGAACCCCCAGAACACACTCTTCTGGAGAGTGAGGGAACATGAGAGAGTTACTGACTACTAGAGCTAAAAGACTATCTAATCTCTGAAAACAGTCAGGACAGAGATGATCTAATCTGGACAAACTGCTAAAACTATAACACACTCTGCTATGATACAATCAGGAAGCAGACACTGTCTGCATCCCAAAATGTACTCTATTCATTATGCATAGGACTCTGGTCTACAGTAGTGCACCATATAGGGAATAGGGTTCTATAGGACTCTGGTCTAAAGTAGTGCACTATGTAGGGAATAGGGTTCCATAGGACTCTGGTCTAAAGTAGTGCACCATATAAAGGTAAAAAAAAAAATATATATATATATATAGGGAATAGGGTTCTATAGGACTCTGGTCTAAAGTAGTGCACTATATAGGGAATAGGGTTCTATAGGGCTCTGGTCTAAAGTAGTGCACTATATGGTTAATAGGGTTCTATAGGGCTCTGGTCTAAAGTAGTGCACTATGTAGGGAATAGGGCCCCATAGGGCTCTGGTCTAAAGTAGTGCACTATATGGTTAATAGGGCCCCATAGGGCTCTGGTCTAAAGTAGTGCACTATGTAGGGAATAGGGTGCCATAGGACTCTGGTCTAAAGTAGTGCACTATATGGTTAATAGAGCCCCATAGGGCTCTGGTCTAAAGTAGTGCACTAGGGAATAGGGAGCCATAGGGCTCTGGTCTAAAGTAGTGCACTATGTAGGGAATAGGGCCCCATAGGGCTCTGGTCTAAAGTAGTGCACTATGTAGGGAATAGGGTCCCATAGGGCTCTGGTCTAAAGTAGTGCACTATGTAGGGAATAGGGTTCTATAGGACTCTGGTCTAAAGTAGTGGACTATATAGGGAATAGGGTCCCATAGGGCTCTGGTCTAAAGTAGTGCACTATGTAGGGAATAGGGTTCTATAGGACTCTGGTCTAAAGTAGTGCACTACGTAGGGAATAAAGAACCATTTGGCACGCAGATACAGTACTCTCTGCAGCAGTATGGGCAGTCATCACTTTACTCAAACCTACATTTAGAATAAAATTAACTTGTGATCACAAATGCTAAAATCACCTGAAAATCTCTTTATTTACACAAAATGACATTTCATTAAAGTGGATTGGTTAAATCGGATTGGTTAAAGCGGATTGGTTAAAGCGGATTGGTTAAAGCAGATTGGTTAAAGCGGATTGGTTAAAGCGGATTGGTTAAAGCGGATTGGTTAAAGCGGATTGGTTAAAGCGGATTGGTGGTTAAAGCGGATTGGTTAAAGCGGATTGGTTAAAGCGGTTAAAGCGGATTGGTTAAAGCGGTTTGGTTAAAGCGGTTTGGTTAAAGCGGATTGGTTAAAGCGGTTTGGTTAAAGCGGTTTGGTTAAAGCGGTTTGGTTAAAGCGGTTTGGATAAAGCGGATTGGTTAAAGCGGATTGGTTAAAGCGGTTTGGTTAAAGCGGTTTGGTTAAAGCGGATTGGTTAAAGTGGTTTGGTTAAAGCGGTTTGGTTAAAACGGTTAAAGCGGTTTGGTTAAAGTGTATTGGTTAAAGGGGTTTGGTTAAAGCGGTTTGGTTAAAGTGGATTGGTTAAAGCGGTTTGGTTAAAGCGGTTTGGTTAAAGTGGATTGGTTAAAGCAGTTTGGTTAAAGCGGTTTGGTTAAAGCGGATTGGTTAAAGCGGTTTGGTTAAAGTGGATTGGTTAAAGCGGATTGGTTAAAGCGGATTGGTTAAAGCGGATTGGTTAAAGCGGATTGGTTAAAGCGGTTTGGTTAAAGCGGATTGGTTAAAGCGGTTTGGTTATTCCCATCAGCTTGACTTTTCTCTGAAGATGTCAAAGGAATGAGACCTGCTCTCCACTCTCTCATTTTCTGCAGCAACCCCTCTGTTCTCCATACGGTCTGGTGTATCCTCTCTAACCATGTGGACAGAGCAGCTGCAGTATTTACCCAGAAGCCCAGAGGCCGCTAACCAACAGACGGGAGTCTAGGAAAAGCCACCAGCGTTCCTGAACCGTTTATAACAGGCCCGGTAAGCCGCCTGCTGGTTGAATCATATCACACGCTAACAGTCGGGGACTAGAGTCATATGACTCTGACTCTCTCTCTCCCTCCCTCTCTCTCATCCTCTCTCTCCTCTCCTGATGTGGTTTAAGCATAGTTGTGGACATAGAACATCCAATAATGTTATTTTTCTATTTAAAAAAATGTAATCTTGAGAGAGAAAACCTAAACCATTTTAGAAAAATGGAAACCTGGAAAAACGAAATGGAAAAAAAAGCATTTGGAAAACGGAATGGAATCAGGCAAAAAAAGTAATAGATTTTATAGGTCCCTACTCCTCCACCCCTCCTCTCTCTCTCTCTCTCTCCCTACTCCTCCACCCCTCCTCTCTCTCCCTACTCCTCCACCCCTCCTCTCTCTCTCTCTCCTCCACCCCTCTCTCTCTCTCTCCTCCACCCCTCCTCGCTCTCTCTCTCTCCTCCATCCCTCCTCTCTCTCTCTCTCCTCCATCCCTCCTCTCTCTCTCTCTCTCTCTCCTCTTGCTTCTCTCTCCTCCTTTCTCCCCCCTCTCTCTCTCCTCCTGCCATATCTCTCTCTCCTCTTCCTTCTCTCTCTCCTCCTGCCATCTCTCTCTCTTCTCTTCCTTCTCTCTCTCCTCCTGCCATCTCTCTCCCTCCTCCTCTCTCTCCCCTTGCAACCTGCCAGGTCGTTTCATAACCACTAGGCCTTCCTGCTGAGTTAATCCATGTAAAGGTTCCAATCCCTCGGACGGACGGACGGACACACGCACACGCACGCACACGCACACGCACACGCACACGCACACGCACACACACACACACACACACACATACACTCACACATACACTCACACACACACCCCAGACCGACAGTAAAAGCTACTGTAGAATGTCAGCTAGGATTCCCTACAAGGTTACACATACAGTCATGTCCACAGTAGGAGGTGCTGATCTAGGATCAGTTTAGCCTTTTAGATCAAGACGCTTTGTGAATACGGGCAGTTCTCTGTAACTAATCGCTAACTTTCCACTGATATTAGGAGTATGTTTAATCTGAACATCTGTTTCTCTCTTAATAACTCATGTTGAACTACGTCAGAATGAGGAAGTGAAACTTCAAGCTACAACTCCAGTTGGTCCAGTTCAACAACATTGTTATCAGTTGGAATATGCTCCCTCCCTCCCTACCTGCCTCCCTCCCTGGCAACCTCCCTGCCTGCCTCCCTCCCTCCCTGCCTCCCTCCCTGGCGACCTCCCTGCCTCCCTCCCTCCCTCCCTGCCTCCCTCCCTCCCTCCCTCCCTCCCTGCCTCCCTCACCCCCCTCCCTGACTCCCTCCTTGCCTACCTGCCTCCCTCCCTCCCTGCCTCCCTCCCTCCCTGCCTCCCTCACCCCCTCCCTCCTTGCCTCCCTCCCTCCCTGCCTCCCTCCCAGCCTCCCTACCTCCCTGCCTCCCTCCCTCCCTCACTGCCTCCCTCCCTCCCTCCCTGACTCCCTCCTTGCCTACCTGCCTCCCTCCCTGCCTCCCTCCCTCCCTCCCTCCCTCCCTCCCTGCCTCCCTCACCCCCCTCCCTGACTCCCTCCTTGCCTACCTGCCTCCCTCCCTCCCTGCCTCCCTCCCTCCCTCCCTGCCTCCCTCACCCCCTACCTCCCTCCCTCCCTGCCTCCCTCCCAGCCTCCCTACCTCCCTGCCTCCCTCCCTACCTCCCTCCTCCCTCCCTCCCTCCCTGCCTCCCTCCCTCCCTCCCTGCAATTTTTATCATAGGTGCACTTCAACTGTGAGAGACGGAATCTAAAACAAAAATCCAGAAAATCACATTGTATAATATTTAAGTAATTAATTTGCATTTTTTTTTCTTCAGGATTTTTGTTTTAGATTCCGTCTCTCACAGTTGAAGTGCACCTATGATAAAAATTACAGACCTCTACGTGCTTTGTAAGTAGGAAAACCTGCAAAATCGTCAGTGTATCAAATACATGTTCTCCCCACTGTACATCTCTGTTGACATAGCAGTGCAGATTTCTCCTATCAACTTTCCCCCGGGTCGCAAAACAGCAAAATGAACATGAAAAGAGCTGAATCTTTTTTTATTTATTTTTATTTTTATGTATTTATTTATTCTTTATTTAACTAGGCAGAATGTAAAAGGCTTTGAAAAGAAAAAGGCTCAGTGCTCCGTTGATATTTGTATTTGTTTTTGTGAGAAATCTTCAAAAAAGAACAGGAATTTAGAATGAAAATAAAAAAAGCGAATATACTAAACTATGAAAATACTACATGACTTGGAGCGATGATCAATCAATCAATCAATCAATCAATCAATCAATCAATCAATCAAATGTATTTTTGAAGCCTTTTTTTACAATCAGCCGATGTGCTGTACAGAATCCAGCCTAAAACCCCAAAACAGGAAGCAATGCAGATGTAGAAGGAAAGGTGGGAAAGTGAGTCTGTCAGGTAGCCAATCAGCCGATGTGCTGTACAGAATCCAGCCTAAAACCCCAAAACAGGAAGCAATGCAGATGTAGAAGGAAAGGTGGGAAAGTGAGTCTGTCAGGTAGCCAATCAGCCGATGTGCTGTACAGAATCCAGCCTAAAACCCCAAAACAGGAAGCAATGCAGATGTAGAAGGAAAGGTGGGAAAGTGAGTCTGTCAGGTAGCCAATCAGCCGATGTGCTGTACAGAATCCAGCCTAAAACCCCAAAACAGGAAGCAATGCAGATGTAGAAGGAAAGGTGGGAAAGTGAGTCTGTCAGGTAGCCAATCAGCCGATGTGCTGTACAGAATCCAGCCTAAAACCCCAAAACAGGAAGCAATGCAGATGTAGAAGGAAAGGTGGGAAAGTGAGTCTGTCAGGTAGCCAATCAGCCGATGTGCTGTACAGAATCCAGCCTAAAACCCCAAAACAGGAAGCAATGCAGATGTAGAAGGAAAGGTGGGAAAGTGAGTCTGTCAGGTAGCCAATCAGCCGATGTGCTGTACAGAATCCAGCCTAAAACCCCAAAACAGGAAGCAATGCAGATGTAGAAGGAAAGGTGGGAAAGTGAGTCTGTCAGGTAGCCAATCAGCCGATGTGCTGTACAGAAACCAGCCTAAAACCCCAAAACAGGAAGCAATGCAGATGTAGAAGGAAAGGTGGGAAAGTGAGTCTGTCAGGTAGCCAATCAGCCGATGTGCTGTACAGAATCCAGCCTAAAACCCCAAAACAGGAAGCAATGCAGATGTAGAAGGAAAGGTGGGAAAGTGAGTCTGTCAGGTAGCCAATCAGCCGATGTGCTGTACAGAAACCAGCCTAAAACCCCAAAACAGGAAGCAATGCAGATGTAGAAGGAAAGGTGGGAAAGTGAGTCTGTCAGGTAGCCAATCAGCCGATGTGCTGTACAGAATCCCAGCCTAAAACCCCAAAACAGGAAGCAATGCAGATGTAGAAGGAAAGGTGGGAAAGTGAGTCTGTCAGGTAGCCAATCAGCCGATGTGCTGTACAGAATCCCAGCCTAAAACCCCAAAACAGGAAGCAATGCAGATGTAGAAGGAAAGGTGGGAAAGTGAGTCTGTCAGGTAGCCAATCAGCAGCCTGAATTCCTGCACAGATTCCAGCCTAGTTGACGTGATGCAACACTTTTTTCTCCCTTCTTCTCTGGCCTCCATTGGTTTAGTAATTCTGGCCATTCTACAAGGGTAAAAAGTCCAATAACTCTTTTTTTAACAGATTGTGACAGAGATATGAGGTTTGGACTATTGGTTTTCTGAGAGGATTATTGACACAATTAAAATATTAGTTTACCCATTGGTCAAAATATGTATTTTTTGATTGGATCTTTGATACAGAAAATATGATATTGATATTGTACTAGTTAACACTGGAGAAGAGTCACTTGAGGCAGACTGTAATTAGCTCCAGATCCAGCTAGCTCCAGAGGCTGCCAGGCTAACAGCAGACAGTGTTTTTCTGGGGCAACCCACAGGGGAGAAGGAGAGAGGACTGTCTCTCTTTCTCCTCTCTACACCTTCCTCACTGTGTCTCTCTATCTCCTCTCTCTACACCTTCCTCACTGTGTCTCTCTATCTCCTCTCTCTACACCTTCCTCAGTGTCTCTCTATCTCCTCTCTCTACACCTCCCTCACTGTGTCTCTCTATCTCCTCTCTCTACACCTCCCTCACTGTGTCTCTCTATCTCCTCTCTCTACACCTTCCTCACTGTGTCTCTCTACCTCCTCTATCTACACCTCCCTCTGTGTCCTGTCTTTCTCTACACCTCTCTTCTAGGGTTGGGCGGTATCCAGATATTCACATCGTCATACCGTCCCCGTCCCCCCCGGGATTTACGTTATTACCGGCTTTGTACACAAGGGGGGTAACAGAAAAGCCCATTGGCTGTCTATTACCAGAATGCTAACAACATTTGCACAAGTCATGCAAATTTACATAGAGGTTGCTAGCTAAATATGCTAACGAGGGAGGAGGGGGAGGAGCAGACGGGCCGAAAACGGAGAGGAGAAAAAAACAAGGAAGTAAACGGATAACAGTAGCAGCTGCACAGATAACCGATCCGAAGGGCTTTGACTTCTCAAACACGGCAGGAAGCTAACGCAACATGATGCCCCATCACCTTATTAATTCAGCCACTTAAACTAGATAGAAAGTTCAACGTAGGGGTCGTGTTAATGCAGAAACTGCGTTATCTTACACAGGATTTTATATATTTTTTAAATTCATAAGAAATATCTTGCTGCGTTTTGTAAACGCAGATCTTAGAGGCTTCTTATTGTAATTTCTGCTCGGTTTCAGACTGATTTTGTGCTTCAGTAGCACTTCTCCACTCAGATGGCAATTCATGAACAATCATTTTATCAGCAGACAGACTGATGTGTAGCTACTGTCCTCTATTATTCTATCAGCAGACAGCACTCTGACTGATGTGGAGCTACTGTTCTCCATCATTCTATCAGCAGACAGACTGATGTGGAGCTACTGTTCTCCATTATTCTATCAGCAGACAGCACTCTGACTGATGTGGAGCTACTGTTCTCCATCATTCTATCAGCAGACAGACTGATGTGGAGCTACTGTTCTCCATTATTCTATCAGCAGACAGCACTCTGACTGATGTGGAGCTACTGTTCTCCATCATTCTATCAGCAGACAGCACTCTGATGTGGAGCTACTGTTCTCCATCATTCTTTCAGCAGACAGCACTCTGACTGATGTGGAGCTACTGTTCTCCATCATTCTATCAGCAGACAGCACTCTGACTGATGTGGAGCTACTGTTCTCCATCATTCTATCAGCAGACAGCACTCTGACTGATGTGGAGCTACTGTTCTCCATCATTCTATCAGCAGACAGCACTCTGGCTGATGTGGAGCTACTGTTCTCCATCATTCTATCAGCAGACAGCACTCTGACTGATGTGGAGCAACTGTTCTCCATCATTCTATCAGCAGACAGCACTCTGACTGATGTGGAGCTAATGTTCTCCATCATTCTATCAGCAGACAGCACTCTGACTGATGTGGAGCTACTGTTCTCCATCATTCTATCAGCAGACAGCACTCTGACTGATGTGGAGCTACTGTTCTCCATTTCTATCAGCAGACAGCACTCTGACTGATGTGGAGCTACTGTTCTCCATCATTCTATCAGCAGACAGCACTCTGACTGATGTGGAGCTACTGTTCTCCATCATTCTATCAGCAGACAGCACTCTGACTGATGTGGAGCTACTGTTCTCCATCATTTTATCAGCAGACAGACTGATGTGGAGCTACTGTTCTCCATCATTCTATCAGCAGACAGCACTCTGACTGATGTGGAGCTACTGTTCTCCATCATTCTATCAGCAGACAGCACTCTGACTGATGTGGAGCTACTGTTCTCCATCATTCTATCAGCAGACAGACTGATGTGGAGCTACTGTTCTCCATCATTCTATCGGCAGACAGCACTCTGATGTGGAGCTACTGTCCTCCATCATTCTATCAGCAGACAGCACTCTGATGTGGAGCTACTGTTCTCCATCATTCTATCAGCAGACAGCTCTCTGATGTGGAGCTACTGTACTCCATCATTCTATCAGCAGACAGCACTCTGATGTGGAGCTACTGTCCTCCATCATTCTATCAGCAGACAGCTCTCTGATGTGGAGCTACTGTTCTCCATCATTCTATCAGCAGACAGCACTCTGATGTGGAGCTACTGTTCTCCATCATTCTATCAGCAGACAGCACTCTGATGTGGAGCTACTGTTCTCCATCATTCTATCAGCAGACAGACTGATGTGGAGCTACTGTTCTCCATCAGCACTTCTCCACTCAGATGGCAATTCATGAACAATCATTTTATCAGCAGACAGACTGATGTGTAGCTACTGTCCTCTATTATTCTATCAGCAGACAGCACTCTGACTGATGTGGAGCTACTGTTCTCCATCATTCTATCAGCAGACAGACTGATGTGGAGCTACTGTTCTCCATTATTCTATCAGCAGACAGCACTCTGACTGATGTGGAGCTACTGTTCTCCATCATTCTATCAGCAGACAGACTGATGTGGAGCTACTGTTCTCCATTATTCTATCAGCAGACAGCACTCTGACTGATGTGGAGCTACTGGTATATAGAATACACCACCCAAACCTACTCCCTTCACCTGGTATATAGAATACACCACCCAAACCTGCTCCCTTCACCTGGTATATACAGTATACCACCCAAACATACTCCCTTCACCTGGTATATACAGTACACCACCCAAACCTACTCCCTTCACCTGGTATATACAGTATACCACCCAAACCTGCTCCCTTCACCTGGTATATACAGTATACCACCCAAACCTACTCCCTTCACCTGGTATATACAGTAGACCACCCAAACCTACTCCCTTCACCTGGTATATACAGTAGACCACACAAACCTACTCCCTTCACCTGGTATATACAGTATACCACCCAAACCTACTCCCTTCACCTGGTATATAGAATACACCACCCAAACCTACTCCCTTCACCTGGTATATACAGTATACCACCCAAACCTACTCCCTTCACCTGGTATATAGAATACACCACCCAAACCTACTCCCTTCACCTGGTATATACAGTATACCACCCAAACCTACTCCCTTCACCTGGTATATACAGTATACCACCCAAACCTACTCCCTTCACCTGGTATATACAGTAGACCACACAAAACTACTCCCTTCACCTGGTATATACAGTATACCACCCAAACCTACTCCCTTCACCTGGTATATAGAATACACCACCCAAACCTACTCCCTTCACCTGGTATATACAGTATTCCACCCAAACCTACTCCCTTCACCTGGTATATAGAATACACCACCCAAACCTACTACTTTCACCTGGTATATACAGTACACCACCCAAACCTACTCCCTTCACCTGGTATATACAGTACACCACCCAAACCTGCTCCCTTCACCTGGTATATACAGTACACCACCCAAACCTGCTCCCTTCACCTGGTATATACAGTATACCACCCAAACCTGCTCCCTTCACCTGGTATATACAGTATACCACCCAAACCTACTCCCTTCACCTGGTATATACAGTATACCACCCAAACCTACTCCCTTCACCTGGTATATACAGTACACCACCCAAACCTACTCCCTTCACCTGGTATATAGAATACACCACCCAAACCTACTCCCTTCACCTGGTATATACAGCACACCACCCAAACCTGCTCCCTTCACCTGGTATATACAGTATACCACCCAAACCTACTCCCTTCACCTGGTATATAGAATACACCACCCAAACCTGCTCCCTTCACCTGGTATATAGAATACACCACCCAAACCTACTCCCTTCAACTGGTATATACAGTACACCACCAAACATACTCCCTTCACCTGGTATATAGAATACACCACCCAAACCTACTCCCTTCACCTGGTATATAGAATACACCACCCAAACCTGCTCCCGTCACCTGGTATATACAGTATACCCCCCAAACCCACTCCCTTCACCTGGTATATACAGTATACCACCCAAACCTACTCCCTTCACCTGGTATATACAGTATACAACCCAAACCTGCTCCCTTCACCTGGTATATAGAATACACCACCCAAACCTACTCCCTTCACCTGGTATATACAGTATACCACCCAAACCTACTCCCTTCACCTGGTATATACACAGTACACCACCCAAACCTACTCCCTTCACCTGGTATATACAGTATACCACCCAAACCTACTCCCTTCACCTGGTATATACAGTATACCACCCAAACCTACTCCCTTCACCTGGTATATACAGTATACCACCCAAACCTACTCCCTTCACCTGGTATATACAGTATAACACCCAAACCTACTCCCTTCACCTGGTATATACAGTATACCACCCAAACCTACTCCCTTCACCTGGTATATACAGTATACCACCCAAACCTACTTCCTTCACCTGGTATATACAGTATACCACCCAAACCTACTCCCTTCACCTGGTATATACAGTATACCACCCAGTATGGCCATACACAAACAGGCAGGCAGTATGGCCACACACACAGCACCAAGTATAGCTGCTCCTCATCACATTACAACTCCCAGAATGCAACACCTCTGTGCTAACAGGCTGCAGACGCTGTCCAATCAGAGGGCTATATCACATCACAGACAAAAATACCACATGACACAAACAGCAGCAATCTAATAAACACAAGGATTTAAGACCTCTCACTAAACAGAATCTGTCTCTTTCATTTCAGGATGGGTTTAACTTTTACCAGTGGCCAAAACTCAGGGAACAGTAATCCTAACTCTACAAGCTAGGGAACAGTAATCCTAACTCTACAAGCTAGGGAACAGTAATCCTAACTCTACAAGCTAGGGAACAGTAATCCTAACTCTACAAGCCAGGGAACAGTAATCCTAACTCTGAAAGCCAGGGAACAGTAATCCTAACTCTAAAAGCCAGGGAACAGTAATCCTAACTCTACAAACCAGGGAACAGTAATCCTAACTCTGAAAGCCAGGGAACAGTAATCCTAACTCTACAAGCCAGGGAACAGTAATCCTAACTCTGAAAGCCAGGGAACAGTAATCCTAACTCTACAAGCCAGGGAACAGTAATCCTAACTCTACAAGCCAGGGAACAGTAATCCTAACTCTACAAGCCAGGGAACAGTAATCCTAACTCTACAAACCAGGGAACAGTAATCCTAACTCTACAAACCAGGGAACAGTAATCCTAACTCTACAAACCAGGGAACAGTAATCCTAACTCTACAAGCCAGGGAACAGTAATCCTAACTCTACAAGCCAGGGAACAGTAATCCTAATTCTACAAACTAGGGAACAGTAATCCTAACTCTGAAAGCCAGGGAACAGTCATCCTAACTCTACAAGCCAGGGAACAGTAGTCCTAACTCTACAAGCCAGGGAACAGTAATCCTAACTCTGAAAGTCAGGGAACAGTAATCCTAACTCTGAAAGTCAGGGAACAGTAATCCTAACTCTGAAAGTCAGGGAACAGTAATCCTAACTCTACAAGCCAGTGAACAGTAATCCTAACTCAACAAGCCAGGGAACAGTAATCCTAACTCTACAAGCCAGGGAACAGTAATCCTAACTCTGAAAGCCAGGGAACAGTAATCCTAACTCTGAAAGTCAGGGAACAGTAATCCTAACTCAACAAGCCAGGGAACAGTAATCCTAACTCTACAAGCAAGGGAACAGTAATCCTAACTCTGAAAGCCAGGGAACAGTAATCCTAACTCTGAAAGCCAGGGAACAGTAATCCTACCTCTACAAGCCAGGGAACAGTAATCCTAACTCTACAAGCTAGGGAACAGTAATCCTAACTCTACAAACTAGGGAACAGTAATCATAACTCTACAAGCTAGGGAACAGTAATCCTAACTCTAAAAGCCAGGGAACAGTAATCCTAACTCAACAAGCCAGGGAACAGTAATCCTAACTCTACAAGCTAGGGAACAGTAATCCTAACTCTACAAGCTATGGAACAGTAATCCTAACTCTGAAAGCCAGGGAACAGTAATCCTACCTCTACAAGCCAGGGAACAGTAATCCTAACTCTACAAGCTAGGGAACAGTAATCCTAACTCTACAAACTAGGGAACAGTAATCATAACTCTACAAGCTAGGAAACAGTAATCCTAACTCTAAAAGCCAGGGAACAGTAATCCTAACTCAACAAGCCAGGGAACAGTAATCCTAACTCTACAAGCTAGGGAACAGTAATCCTAACTCTACAAGCTATGGAACAGTAATCCTAACTCTCCAAGCTAGGGAACAGTAATCCTAACTATAAAAGTTAGGGAACAGTAATCCTAACTCTACAAGCTAGGGAACAGTAATCCTAACTCTACAAGCCAGGGAACAGTAATCCTAACTCTACAAGCTAGTGAATAGTAATCCTAACTCTACAAGCCAGGGAACAGTAATCCTGACTCTACAAGTCAGGGAACAGTAATCCTGACTCTACAAGTCAGGGAACAGTAATCCTAACTCTAAAAGCTAGTGAATAGTAATCCTAACTCTACAAGTCAGGGAACAGTAATCCTAACTCTAAAAGCTAGTGAATAGTAATCCTAACTCTACAATCCAGGGAACAGTAATCCTGACTCTACAAGCCAGGGAACAGTAATCCTAACTCTAAAAACTAGTGAATAGTAATCCTAACTCTACAAGCCAGGGAATAGTAATCCTAACTCTACAAGCCAGGGAACAGTAATCCTGACTCTACAAGTTAGGGAACAGTAATCCTAACTCTACAAGCTAGTGAATAGTAATCCTAACTCTACAAGCCAGGGAACAGTAATCCTGACTCTACAAGTCAGGGAACAGTAATCCTGACTCTACAAATCAGGGAACAGTAATCCTAACTCTAAAAGTTAGGGAACAGTAATCCTAACTCTAAAAGTTAGGGAACAGTAATCCTAACTCTACAAACCAGGGAACAGTAATCCTAACTCTAAAAGTTAGGGAACAGTAATCCTAACTCTAAAAGTTAGGGAACAGTAATCCTAACTCTAAAAGTTAGGGAACAGTAATCCTAACTCTACAAACCAGGGAACAGTAATCCTAACTCTAAAAGTTAGGGAACAGTAATCCTAACTCTAAAAGCCAGGGAACAGTAATCCTAACTCTACAAGCCAGGGAACAGTAATCCTAACTCTACAAGCCAGGGAACAGTAATCCTAACTCTAAAAGTCAGGGAACAGTAATCCTAACTCTAAAAGTCAGGGAACAGTAATCCTAACTCTACAAACCAGGGAACAGTAATCCTAACTCTAAAAGTCAGGGAACAGTAATCCTAACTCTAAAAGCCAGGGAACAGTAATCCTAACTCTACAAACCAGGGAACAGTAATCCTAACTCTAAAAGTTAGGGAATGGTCAAAACAACCAATAGCCTTCAAAAGACTCCTCCCTTCCATATTAACTCTGTCAGGTCATTGTGTAGAGCCTGTTTAGAGATCTCGTCGTCGTCCTCCTCCTCCTCCTCTTCCTCCTTCCTCCTCCTCCTACTTCCCCCTCAGTCCTCCTCCCTTCCCTCCCTCCCTCCCTCCCTCCCTCCTACCTCTTTATTTCTGTCCAGTTCATTGTGTAGAGCCTGTTTAGAGATCTCCACCTCGATGATCCTCTGTCTCAGCAGCTCATTCTCATCTTCAGCCCTGGTCCTCTTGTCTTCTACATTCTCCAGCTCGTTGTGCAGACGCACTGACACATCTTTGGCCACCTGCACGGTGACACAGTCACATGGGGACACAGTCACATGGAGACACAGTCACATGGAGACACAGTCACATGGGGACACAGTCACATGGAGACACAGTCACATGGGGACACAGTCACATGGAGACACAGTCACATGGGGACACAGTCACATGGGGACACAGTCACATGGGGACACAGTCACATGGGGACACAGTCACATGGGGACACCGTCACATGGGGACACAGTCACATGGGGACACCGTCACATGGGGACACTGTCACATGGGGACACTGTCACATGGGGACACAGTCACATGGGGACACAGTCACATGGAGACACAGTCACATGGAGACACAGTCACATGGAGTCATGTGTGACGTGTGAGAACAAGACGTTTTGAAGACATTGAGGTACATAACACAGTACATAAACACAGTACATAACACAGTACATAAACACAGTACATAACACAGTGCATAAACACAAACACAGTACATGAACACAGTACAAAAACACAAACACAGTACATAACACAGTACATAACACAGTACATAAACACAAACACAGTACATGAACACAGTACATGAACACAGTACATAACACAGTACATAAACACAAACACAGTACATAAACACAAACACAGTACATGAACACAGTACATGAACACAGTACATGAACACAGTACTATCAAAAATAATTTACTGGAACTTGTTACAAATGGGGGAGTCACCCATGATTCACCAAACAATATTTTGAAAGAGGAAGGAAAGTCATTTAAGCATATGTTTTTGTTTCAGTCTCCTCCATCTCCACTAACCAAAGATAAATTATATGGATTTATTTTCCTTTTAATAATGTAAAATGAACATCTGTTCAGAAAGACTCATGTGAAGGCCAAATTACAGAGGAGGAACTTCTTGATGCAATTAAAGCCTTTAAGGCTGAGAAAACTCCAGGGCTGGATGGCATAACAGTGGAAGTATACCAAAAAAAATGATATACTCAGAGGACCGTTATTAGCATGTTTTAACCACTACTCTATAAATGGTAGATTATCGGACACGCAACAAGAAGGTCTGATTTCATTACTACTGAAACAGGATCCAAGTGGTATATTTAAAGATCCAGTCCATTTAAAGAAGTGGAGGCCTCTTACACTTCAGTGTTGTAATGCAAAAATTCTAGCTAAATGCTTAGCGCATAGAATTAAAAAGGTATTGTCAGATATTATTCATCCTAATCAGAAAGGTTTTTTACATGGACGATACATTGGAGATAATATAAGACAAGTACTGGAAACAAAAGAACACTATGAAAAATCTGGGAAACCGGGCCTGGTATTCACAGCTGAATTTGAAAAGGATTTTGATAAAGTACAACTGAAATGTATATGTAAATTCCTGGAATATTTACATTTTGGAGAATCTCTTGTACATTAAGTTAAAGTTATGTATAGTAACCCTATGTGTAAAATAGTAAATAATGGCTACACCTCAGAAAGAATTAAACTGTCAAGAGGAGTAAAACAAGGTTGTCCCCTATCGGCACATCTATTTATTATGGCCATTGAAATGTTAACTGTTAAAATCAGATCTAACAATAATATCAAGGGGTTACAAATCAAGGCCTTAAAAACAAAGGTGCCATTGTACGCTGATGATTCATGCTTTCTCTTTCTTTTAAAACCACAATGTTGATCCCTCCACAGCCTCACAGATGATCTAGATACTTGTTCTAACCTCTCTGGATTAAAACCAAATTGTGATGTGTGGATTATATTACGTATTGGATCACTAAAAAAAAATATATAACTTTTACATTAGCGTGTAGTTTACCAATAAAATGGTCTGGCCGTGATTTTTTAAATCTTTTTTTTTATTTAACTAAGCAAAAGGAGTGGAGATGCCGGGGACTGAACCCGGGGCCTCACACACACAACACATGTGCTCTACCACTGAGCTACATCCCCCTGTACATTCTACTTCCCCCTGTGATGTGGACTCGGTATACATATCCCGAAAGAAAGAAAAGCTCTCACTTCAATATATTTAATAGAAAGTTAGATACGATTTTGCTACCATGGAAAGGGAAATACCTGTCTATTTTCGGAAAAATCACCCTGATTAACTCTTTAATCATATCCTAGTTTACCCTGATTAACTCTTTAATCATATCCCAGTTTACCCTGATTAACTCTTTAATCATATCCTAGTTTACCCTGATTAACTCTTTAGTCATTTCCCAGGTCACGTATTTGCTTATGATCTTGCCTACACCTAGCGACCTGTTATTTAACCTCTCTGAACCACCCATCCAGGATCCGGTATAATTGTCATCAGCAACGCTGAATAGCATAGCACCACAGTCAAATAATATTACTAGAAAATATTCATATTCATGAAATCACAAGTGCAATATTGCAAAACACAGCTTAGCCTTTTGTTAATTAATCCACCTGTCGTCTCAGATTTTGAAATTATGCTTAACAGCGAAAGCAATACAAGCGTTCGTGTAAGTTTATCGATCGCTCGACAAAACAATAAGTACACTTAGCATCAGGTAACTTGGTGAACGAAAATCAGAAAAGCAATCAAATTAATCATTTACCTTTGATGATCTTCGGATGTGTTCACTCATGAGACTCCCAGTTAGACAACAAATGTTCCTTTTGTTCCATAAAGATATTTTTTATATCCAAATACCTAGTTTGGTGCGTTATGCCCAGGAATCCACCGGAAAGAGCGGTCACGACAACGCAGACAAAAATTCCAAATTATATCCATAATGTCAACGCGTACAATTTTTTTTCTGAGGTCTTGGGTGATTTCTTTTGATTTTCCCATGATGTCAAGCAAAGAGGCACTGAGTTTGAAGGTAGGCCTTGAAATACATCCACAGGTACACCTCCAATTGACTCAAATTATGTCAATTAGCCTATCAGAAGCTTCTAAAGCCATGACATCATTTTCTGGAATTTTCCAAGCTGTTTAAAAGGCACAGTCAACTTTGTGTATGTAAACTTCTGACCCACTGGAATGGGGAATCAGTGAATTATAAGTGAAATAATCTGTCTGTAAACAATTGTTGGAAAAATGACTTGTGTCATGCACAAAGTAGATGTCCTAACCGACTTGTCAAAACTATAGTTTGTTAACAAGAAATGTGTGGAGTGGTTGAAAAACGAGTTTTAAGGACTCCAACCTAAGTGTAATGTAAACTTCCGACATCAACTGTATAGAGTAGCAGTAAAAAATTTGGACACACCTACTCATTGAAGGAGTTTTCTTTATTTTCACTGTTATTTCATAGTTTTGATGTCTTCACAATGTAGAAAATAGTCAAACAAAAAAGAAATACCCTTGAATGAGTAGGTGTGTTCAAACCCTTGAATGAGTAGGTGTGTCCAAACCCTTGAATGAGTAGGCGTGTCCAAACCCTTGAATGAGTAGGCGTGTCCAAACCCTTGAATGAGTAGGCGTGTCCAAACCCTTGAATGAGTAGGTGTGTCCAAACCCTTGAATGAGTAGGTGTGTCCAAACCCTTGAATGAGTAGGTGGTGTCCAAACCCTTGAATGAGTAGGTGGTGTCCAAACCCTTGAATGAGTAGGCGTGTCCAAACCCTTGAATGAGTAGGTGGTGTCCAAACCCTTGAATGAGTAGGTGTGTCCAAACCCTTGAATGAGTAGGTGTGTCCAAACCCTTGAATGAGTAGGTGTGTCCAAACCCTTGAATGAGTAGGTGTGTCCAAACCCTTGAATGAGTAGGCGTGTCCAAACCCTTGAATGAGTAGGTGTGTCCAAACCCTTGAATGAGTAGGTGTGTCCAAACCCTTGAATGAGTAGGCGTGTCCAAACCCTTGAATGAGTAGGTGTGTCCAAACCCTTGAATGAGTAGGTGTGTCCAAACCCTTGAATGAGTAGGTGTGTCCAAACCCTTGAATGAGTAGGTGTGTCCAAACCCTTGAATGAGTAGGTGTGTCCAAACCCTTGAATGAGTAGGTGTGTCCAAACCCTTGAATGAGTAGGTGTGTCCAAACTTTAGACAGGTATTCTATATATTTACCCAAAAATATATGCGGGATTGGAAATGATGCAAACAATTACATTGATGGAAGCTACAATCTATCTGCAGTATTAAAGCTGATCTACCACCCCACACACTAACAATTAAGTACATTAACACAGTACATAAACACAGTACAAACACAGAAATGAAACACAGTACATAACACAGTACATAAACACAAACACAGTACATAAAACACAGTACATAAACACAAACACAGTACATGAACACAGTACATGAACACAGTACATGAACACAGTACATGAACACAGTACACACACAGAAATGAAACACAGTACATGAATACAGTACAAACACAGACATGAAACACAGTACATAAACACAGTACATGAACACAGTACATGGACACAGTACATAAACACAAACACAGTATATAAACACAGTATATAAACACAGTACATAACACAGTACATAAACACAGTACATAACACAGTACAAACACAGAAATGAAACACAGTACATGAACACAGTACAAACACAGAAATGAAACACAGTACATGAACACAGTGCATGAACACAGTACATGAACACAGTACATGAACACAGTACATAACACAGTACAAACACAGAAATGAAACACAGTACATGAACACAGTACAAACACAGAAATGAAACACAGTACATAAACCAAGACATGAAAAACAGTACATGAACACAGTACAAACACAGAAATGAAACACAGTACATGAACACAGTGCATGAACACAGTATATGAACACAGTACATAACACAGTACAAACACAGAAATGAAACACAGTACATGAACACAGTACAAACACAGAAATGAAACACAGTACATAAACCAAGACATGAAAAACAGTACATGAACACAGTACAAACACAGACATGAAACACAGTACATGAACACAGTACAAACACAGACATGAAACACAGTACATGAACACAGTACAAACACAGACATGAAACACAGACGAAAGTGGACTTACAACACATACCTTGAGATCCTGACCAGGTTGGGCCACTCGTCAACAACACAGACCTTGAGGTCCTGACCAGGTTGGGCCACTCGTCAACAACACATAACTTGAGGTCCTGACCAGGTTGGGCCACTCGTCAACAACACAGACCTTGATGTCCTGACCATGTTGGACCACTCGTCAACAACACAGACCTTGTGGTCCTGACCAGGTTGGACCACTCGTCAACAACACAGACCTTGATGTCCTGACCAGGTTGGACCACTCGTCAACAACACAGACCTTGATGTCCTGACCAGGTTGGGCCACACGTCAACAACACAGACCTTGAGATCCTGACCAGGTTGGGCAACTCGTCAACAACACGTACCTTGAGGTCCTGTTCCAGGTTGGACCACTCGTCAACAACACAGACCTTGTGGTCCTGACCAGGCTGGGCCACTCGTCAACAACACATACCTTGAGGTCCTGACCAGGTTGGACCACTCGTCAACAACACAGACCTTGTGGTCCTGACCAGGTTGGACCACTCGTCACCAACACAGACCTTGATGTTCTGACCAGGTTGGGCCACTCGTCAACAACACAGACCTTGATGTCCTGACCAGGTTGGGCCACTCGTCAACAACACAGACCTTGAGATCCTGTTCCAGGTTGGACCACTCGTCACCAACACAGACCTTGTGGTCCTGACCAGGTTGGACCACTCGTCAACAACACAGACCTTGATGTTCTGACCAGGTTGGACCACTCGTCAACAACACAGACCTTGATGTCCTGACCAGGTTGGACCACTCGTCAACAACACAGACCTTGTGGTCCTGACCAGGCTGGGCCACTCGTCAACAACACAGACCTTGTGGTCCTGACCAGGCTGGGCCACTCGTCAACAACACAGACCTTGAGATCCTGTTCCAGGTTGGACCACTCGTCAACAACACAGACCTTGAGATCCTGTTCCAGGTTGGACCACTCGTCAACAACACAGACCTTGATGTCCTGACCAGGTTGGGCCACTCGTCAACAACACGTACCTTGAGATCCTGTTCCAGGTTGGACCACTCGTATACAACACAGACCTTGAGGTCCTGACCAGGTTGGGCCACTCGTCAACAACACAGACCTTGAGGTCGTGACCAGGCTGGGCCACTCGTCAACAACACGTACCTCGTGGTCCTGACCAGGTTGGGCCACTCGTCAACAACACAGACCTTTAGGTCCTGACCAGGTTGGGCCACTCGTCAACAACACGTACCTTGAGGTCCTGTTCCAGGTTGGACCATTCGTCAACAACACAGACCTTGTGGTCCTGACCAGGCTGGGCCACTCGTCAACAACACAGACCTTGAGGTCCTGACCAGGTTGGGCCACTCGTCAACAACACAGACTTGAGGTCCTGACCAGGCTGGGCCACTCGTCAACAACACAGACCTTGTGGTCCTGACCAGGTTGGGCCACTCGTCAACAACACAGACCTTGAGATCCTGTTCCAGGTTGGACCACTCGTCAACAACACAGACCTTGAGATCCTGTTCCAGGTTGGACCACTCGTCAACAACACAGACCTTGATGTCCTGACCAGGTTGGGCCACTCGTCAACAACACGTACCTTGAGATCCTGTTCCAGGTTGGACCACTCGTATACAACACAGACCTTGAGGTCCTGACCAGGTTGGGCCACTCGTCAACAACACAGACCTTGATGTCCTGACCAGGTTGGACCACTCGTCAACAACACGTACCTTGAGGTCCTGTTCCAGGTTGGACCACTCGTCAACAACACAGACCTTGATGTCCTGACCAGGTTGGACCACTCGTCAACAACACAGACCTTGATGTCCTGACCAGGTTGGACCACTCGTCAACAACACAGACCTTGAGGTCCTGACCAGGCTGGGCCACTCGTCAACAACACGTACCTCGTGGTCCTGACCAGGTTGGGCCACTCGTCAACAACACAGACCTTGATGTCCTGACCAGGTTGGGCCACTCGTCAACAACACAGACCATGAGGTCCTGACCAGGCTGGGCCACTCGTCAACAACACGTACCTCGTGGTCCTGACCAGGTTGGGCCACTCGTCAACAACACAGACCTTGATGTCCTGACCAGGTTGGACCACTCGTCAACAACACAGACCTTGTGGTCCTGACCAGGCTCGGCCAGTCGTCAACAACACAGACCTTGAGGTCCTGACCAGGTTGGACCACTCGTCAACAACACAGACCTTGATGTCCTGACCAGGTTGGACCACTCGTCAACAACACAGACCTCGAGGTCCTGACCAGGTTGGGCCACTCGTCAACAACACAGACCTTGATGTCCTGACCAGGTTGGACCACTCGTCAACAACACAGACCTTGTGGTCCTGACCAGGCTGGGCCACTCGTCAACAACACGTACCTCGTGGTCCTGACCAGGTTGGGCCACTCGTCAACAACACAGACCTTGATGTCCTGACCAGGTTGGGCCACTCGTCAACAACACAGACCATGAGGTCCTGACCAGGCTGGGCCACTCGTCAACAACACGTACCTCGTGGTCCTGACCAGGTTGGGCCACTCGTCAACAACACAGACCTTGATGTCCTGACCAGGTTGGACCACTCGTCAACAACACAGACCTTGTGGTCCTGACCAGGCTGGGCCACTCGTCAACAACACAGACCTTGAGGTCCTGACCAGGTTGGACCACTCGTCAACAACACAGACCTTGATGTCCTGACCAGGTTGGACCACTCGTCAACAACACAGACCTCGAGGTCCTGACCAGGTTGGGCCACTCGTCAACAACACAGACCTTGATGTCCTGACCAGGTTGGACCACTCGTCAACAACACAGACCTTGTGGTCCTGACCAGGCTGGGCCACTCGTCAACAACACGTACCTCGTGGTCCTGACCAGGTTGGGCCACTTGTCAACAACACAGACCTTGATGTCCTGACCAGGTTGGGCCACTCGTCAACAACACAGACCATGAGGTCCTGACCAGGCTGGGCCACTCGTCAACAACACGTACCTCGTGGTCCTGACCAGGTTGGGCCACTCGTCAACAACACAGACCTTGAGGTCCTGACCAGGTTGGACAACTCGTCAACAACACAGACCTTGATGTCCTGACCAGGTTGGACCACTCGTCAACAACACAGACCTCGAGGTCCTGACCAGGTTGGGCCACTCGTCAACAACACAGACCTTGATGTTCTGACCAGGTTGGACCACTCGTCAACAACACATACCTTGTTGTCCTGACCAGGTTGGGCCACTCGTCAACAACACGTACCTTGAGATCCTGTTCCAGGTTGCGTAGCAGCTCTCCATCTACATGTCCAGTCTGGGCCACTCTGAGGCTCTTCTGCTCCACCTTACGGAGACGGTACTGGAGGATCCGACAGTTCTTATTGGAGCGGTCCAGCTCCCTGCGTAACTCCTGCACCTGGTACACCTCCTCTTCCAGGTAACTGTCCCGGACTTCCTCCATCTCCGCACGCAGCTCCTCCACTTCATCCTGGAGGAGAGAGAGAGAGAGGTTGGGAACGTGAAGATATACCCTCTGGGATATGTTTGTGACTCTATGCTGAAGCATAGTAACGATAGACACAGCTGTTCTTTCTTCAGCCTCCACTGTCCACTAAAAGTTGACTAAAAGTTGAATATTTTTGTACACACAGAGAGCATACTGTATGTCAACTACACTCCCACTACAACCAGCAAGACAATATTCCTTCATAAGCAGCTCATAAGCATGGCATGGCAATGAATTGTGCGAGTTCATGTCACCCTGAACACAGAGACAGAAAGGCTTGGTTTTAAATAATTGACAAGTGGTTTCCATTAACCTTTCAAGTAAACGAGTTGACCTCCAATGCTGTCGCTACTGATTCTGTTCATGAAATCCATTTCCCCAGGTAGGCCGTGTAGACTACAGTACAGTAGAGTAAGATATAGTAGAGTAGGGTAGAGTACAGTAGAGTAGGGTAGAGTACAGTAGAGTAGTGTAGAGTAAAGTACAGCACAGTATGATATAGTAGAGTAGAGTAGAGTACAGTAGAGTAGGTTAGAGTACAGAAGAGTAGGGTAGAGTACAGTAGAGTAGAGTAAAGTACAGTATGATATAGTAGAGTACAGTATGCTATAGTAGAGTAAAGTACAGTATAATATAGTAGAGTAAAGTACAATATGATATAGTAGAGTAGTGTAGAGTAAAGTACAGTATGATATAGTAGAGTAGTGTAGACTAAAGTACAGTATGATATAGTAGAGTAGGGTAGAGTACATTAGAGTAGGGTAGAGTACAGTAGAGAAGTGTAGAGTACAGTAAAGTACAGCATGATATAGTAGAGTAATGTACAGTATGATATAGTAGAGTAGTGTAGAGTAATGTACAGTATGATATAGTAGAGTAGTGTAAAGTACAGCATGATATAGTAGAGTAGTGTAAGGTACAGCATGATATAGTAGAGTAAAGTACAGTATGATACAGTAGAGTAAAGTACAGTATGATATAGTAGAGTAAAGTACAGTATGATATAGTAGAGTACAGTATGATATAGAAGAGTAGTGGAGAGTAAAGTACAGCATGATATAGTAGAGTAGTGTAGAGTAATGTACAGTATGATATAGTAGAGTACAGTACAGTATGATATAGTAGAGTAGTGTAGAGTAATGTACAGTATGATATAGTAGAGTACAGTATGATATAGTAGAGTAGTGTAGAGTAAAGTACAGTATGATATAGTAGAGTACAGTACAGTATGATATAGTAGAGTACAGTACAGTATGATATAGTAGAGTACAGTATGATATAGTAGAGTAGTGTAGAGTAAAGTACAGTATGATATAGTAGAGTAGTGGAGAGTAAAGTACAGCATGATATAGTAGAGTACAGTACAGTATGATATAGTAGAGTACAGTACAGTATGATATAGTAGAGTAGTGTAAAGTACAGCATGATATAGTAGAGTAGTGTAAAGTACAGCATGATATAGTAGAGTAAAGTACAGTATGATATAGTAGAGTAAAGTACAGTATGATATAGTAGAGTAAAGTACAGTATGATATAGAAGAGTAGTGGAGAGTAAAGTACAGTATGATATAGTAGAGTAAAGTACAGCATGATATAGTAGAGTAGTGTTGAGTAATGTACAGTATGATATAGTAGAGTACAGTATGATATAGTAGAGTAGTGTAGAGTAAAGTACAGTATGATATAGTAGAGTACAGTACAGTATGATATAGTAGAGTACAGTATGATATAGTAGAGTAGTGTAGAGTAAAGTACAGTATGATATAGTAGAGTAGTGGAGAGTAAAGTACAGCATGATATAGTAGAGTACAGTACAGTATGATATAGTAGAGTACAGTACAGTATGATATAGTAGAGTAGTGTAGAGTAAAGTACAGAATGATATAGTAGAGTACAGTATGATATAGTAGAGTAGTGTAAAGTACAGCATGATATAGTAGAGTAGTGTAAAGTACAGCATGATATAGTAGAGTACAGTACAGTATGACATAGTAGAGTAGTGTAAAGTACAGCATGATATAGTAGAGTAAAGTACAGTATGACATAGTAGATTAGTGTAAAGTACAGCATGATATAGTAGAGTAAAGTACAACATGATATAGTAGAGTAGTGTAGAGTAAAGTACAGTATGATATAGTAGAGTAAAGTACAGTATGATATAGTAGAGTAGTGTAGAGTAAAGTACAGTATGATATAGCAGAGTAGTGTAGAGTAAAGTACAGCATGATATAGTAGAGTACAGTACAGAATGATATAGTAGAGTAGTGTAGAGTACAGTAGGAAGTAGTAGGTATACAGGTAGAGTAGAGTAGCCTATACAGGTAGAGTAGCCTATACAGGTAGAGTAGCCTATACAGGTAGAGTAGAGTAGCATATACAGGTAGAGTAGAGTAGCCTATACAGGTATAGTAGAGTAGCCTATACAGGTAGAGTAGCCTATACAGGTAGAGTAGAGTAGCCTATACAGGTATAGTAGAGTAGCCTATACAGGTAGAGTAGAGTAGCCTATACCGGTAGAGTAGCCTATACAGGTAGAGTAGAGTAGCCTATACAGGTAGAGTAGAGTAGCCTATAAAGGTAGAGTAGAGTAGCCTATACAGGTAGAGTAGAGTAGCCTATACAGGTAGAGTAGCCTATACAGGTAGAGTAGCCTATACAGGTAGAGTAGCCTATACAGGTAGAGTAGAGTAGCCTATACAGGTAGAGTAGCCTATACAGGTAGAGTAGAGTAGCCTATACAGGTAGAGTAGAGTAGCCTATACAGGTAGAGTAGAGTGGCCTATACAGGTATAGTAGAGTAGCCTATACAGGTATAGTAGACTAGCCTATACAGGTATAGTAGAGTAGCCTATACAGGTAGAGTAGAGTAGCCTATACAGGTAGAGTAGAGTAGCCTATACAGGTAGAGTAGAGGAGCCTATACAGGTAGAGTAGCCTATACAGGTAGAGTAGAGTAGCCTATACAGGTAGAGTAGCCTATACAGGTAGAGTAGCCTATACAGGTAGAGTAGCCTATACAGGTAGAGTAGCCTATACAGGTAGAGTAGAGTAGCCTATACAGGTAGAGTAGAGTAGCCTATACAGGTATAGTAGACTAGCCTATACAGGTATAGTAGTGTAGCCTATACAGGTAGAGTAGAGTAGCCTATACAGATAGAGTAGAGTAGCCTATACAGGTAGAGTAGCCTATACAGGTAGAGTAGAGTAGCCTATACAGGTAGAGAAGAGTAGAGTAGTGCCCACCTATAATGGTATGGAGGAGCTGACTACTTGTAATGGTATGGGGGAGCTGCCCACCTGTAATGGTATGGGGGAGCTGACTACCTGTGATGGTATGGAGGAGCTACCCACCTGTAATGGTATGGAGGAGCTGACTACCTGTGATGGTATGGAGGAGCTACCCACCTGTAATGGTATGGAGGAGCTACCCACCTGTAATGGTATGGAGGAGCTACCCACCTGTAATGGTATGGAGGAGCTACCCACCTGTAATGGTATGGAGGAGCTACCCACCTGTAATGGTATGGAGGAGCTACCCACCTGTAATGGTATGGAGGAGCTGACTACCTGTGATGGTATGGAGGAGCTACCCACCTGTAATGGTATGGAGGAGCTGACTACCTGTAATGGTATGGAGGAGCTGACTACCTGTAATGGTATGGAGGAGCTGACTACCTGTAATGGTATGGAGGAGCTACCCACCTGTAATGGTATGGAGGAGCTACCCACCTGTAATGGTATGGAGGAGCTGACTACCTGTGATGGTATGGAGGAGCTGACTACCTGTAATGGTATGGAGGAGCTACCCACCTGTAATGGTATGGAGGAGCTGCCCACCTGTAATGGTATGGAGGAGCTACCCACCTGTAATGGTATGGAGGAGCTACCCACCTGTATTGGTATGGAGGAGCTGACTACCTGTAATGGTATGGAGGAGCTACCCACCTGTAATGGTATGGAGGAGCTGCCCACCTGTAATGGTATGGAGGAGCTACCCACCTGTAATGGTATGGAGGAGCTACCCACCTGTATTGGTATGGAGGAGCTGACTACCTGTAATGGTATGGAGGAGCTGACTACCTGTAATGGTATGGAGGAGCTGACTACCTGTAATGGTATGGAGGAGCTGACTACCTGTAATGGTATGGAGGAGCTACCCACCTGTAATGGTATGGAGGAGCTGACTACCTGTAATGGTCTGGAGGAGCTGACTACCTGTAATGGTATGGAGGAGCTGACTACCTGTAATGGTATGGAGGAGCTGACTACCTGTAATGGTATAGAGGAGCTGACTACCTGTAATGGTATGGAGGAGCTGACTACCTGTAATGGTATGGAGGAGCTGACTACCTGTAATGGTATGGAGGAGCTACCCACCTGTAATGGTATGGAGGAGCTACCCACCTGTAATGGTATGGAGGAGCTATCCACCTGTAATGGTATGGAGGAGCTACCCACCTGTAATGGTATGGAGGAGCTACCCACCTGTAATGGTATGGAGGAGCTACCCACCTGTAATGGTATGGAGGAGCTACCCACCTGTATTGGTATGGAGGAGCTGACTACCTGTAATGGTATGGAGGAGCTGACTACCTGTAATGGTATGGAGGAGCTGACTACCTGTAATGGTATGGAGGAGCTGACTACCTGTAATGGTATGGAGGAGCTACCCACCTGTAATGGTATGGAGGAGCTGACTACCTGTAATGGTCTGGAGGAGCTGACTACCTGTAATGGTATGGAGGAGCTGACTACCTGTAATGGTATGGAGGAGCTGACTACCTGTAATGGTATGGAGGAGCTACCCACCTGTAATGGTATGGAGGAGCTACCCACCTGTAATGGTATGGAGGAGCTATCCACCTGTAATGGTATGGAGGAGCTACCCACCTGTAATGGTATGGAGGAGCTACCCACCTGTAATGGTATGGAGGAGCTACCCACCTGTAATGGTATGGAGGAGCTACCCACCTGTAATGGTATGGAGGAGCTGACTAATGGAAATTCAGAGAGTCAGTTAAATCAATGGACAGGTTCGATACTATGTTACCTGACACAGGGTATTTTCTTCTGAGGCTGAGCAGACCATTCTGGGTAGGAGTTTACCACATCAGTGAGTCATCAACAGGACTGTTATTAGCTGTCACTCTCAAGTAAAGTCTTCATTTCCTGAGATCATCTTGTTTAATGTTTGCTTTGCATGGTGGATAGCGACTGCTCTGGAATCTGCTTGTCAACGCACCGACTTGAAGTGGAAAGGGTGATTATTGTAAAAGTTGTCAATGTGTTATATCACAATACTGATAACATGATCATAAACCATCATTAACCGACGTGATCCTAAACCGTTATCGACCGACGTGATCCTAAACCCGACGTGATCCTAAACCCGACGTGATCCTAAACCCGACGTGATCCTAAACCCGACGTGATCCTAAACCCGACGTGATCCTAAACCCGACGTGAGCCTAAACCCGACGTGATCCTAAACCCGAAGTGATCCTAAACCCGACGTGATCCTAAACCCGACGTGATCCTAAACCCGACGTGATCCTAAACCCGACGTGATCCTAAACCCGACGTGATCCTAAACCCGACGTGATCCTAAACCCGACATGATCCTAAACCCGACATGATCCAACAGCACTTTAATATAACTTCCTTTTCTGTTCCCTGAAATAATCAATAAACTTATAATGATTTTGTGATTTAATGATAGTATTATGTTGCAGGAATAGAAGAGAGAGCTGTCGGAGTTGTGGTTGTGTTATGTAGTGGGAGAGAGGGGAGAGTGAGAGACCCTTAAATTGAAATTGCAATTGAGAGAGACAGACATAATGAGAGTGTGAGAGCGAAAGAGAGGAGATGGAGAGAAAGAGACAGAGAGACAGACAGAGAAGTGGGGAGAGTGGAAAGATGGAGGAGAGGAGAGATGGAGAGAGGGAGGAGAGGAGAGGAGAGAGGAAGTGTGTGACTGTGGCCCCAGCTGTCTGACTATTTGAACACCTGACGATGTAACATAGTACACAAAAAATCCGGGACACTCAAATGAGTATGATAGCTAACATTAGCCACCTAGCTAACGTTAGCCACCTAGATAACATAAGCCACCTAGCTAACGTTAGCCACCTAGCTAACATTAGCCACCTAGCTAACGTGAGTCAAGAAATTGGAATTCGTAACATAAGTTTTGCAAATTCGTAACAGATCATCAAATCAAATGTATTTATAAAGCCCTTTTTACATTAGCAGATTTGACAAAGTACTTAATATAGAAACCCAGCCTAAAACCCCAAACAGCAAGCAATGCAGATGTAGAAGCACAGTGGCTAGGAAAAACTCCCTAGAAAGGCCAGAACCTAGGAAGAAACCTAGAGAGGAACCAGGCTATGAGGGGTGGCCAGTCCTCTTCTGGCTGTGCCAGGTAGAGAGGAACCAGGCTCTGAGGGGTGGCCAGTCCTCTTCTGGCTGTGCCAGGTAGAGAGGAACCAGGCTCTGAGGGGTGGCCAGTCCTCTTCTGGCTGTGCCAGGTAGAGAGGAACCAGGCTCTGAGGGGTGGCCAGTCCTCTTCTGGCTGTGCCAGGTAGAGAGGAACCAGGCTCTGAGGGGTGGCCAGTCCTCTTCTGGCTGTGCCAGGTAGAGATTAAAGAGTACGTGGCCATTTAAGGCCAGATCGTTCTTCAAGATGGTCAAACATTCATAGATGACCAGCAGGGTCAAATAATAATAATCACAGTGGTTGTAGAGGATGCAACAGGTCAGCGCCTCAGGAGTAAATGTGGGATTGTTCTTAACATACGAAGTGGATGATGGACATCCAAAAATGAATAGAAATGTAACACACACTGCCTTTTTTGAAGTATTCAGACGCCTGGACATTCTCCACATTTTCTTACGTTACAGCCTTCTTCTAAAATTGATTAAACCAATAAAAAAAATCCACTGCAATCTACACACAATACCGCATAATGACAAAGTGGAAACAGGTTTTTAGAAATGTTTGCTAATGTATTAAAAATAAAAAATCTTTTAAAAAAAAAGGTCCCACAGTTGACAGTGCATGTCAGAGCAAAAACCAAGACAGGAGGCCGAAGGAATTGTCCGTAGAGCTCTGAGACAGGATTGTGTCGAGGCACAGATCTTGGGAAGGGTAACAACACATTTCTGGAGCATTGAAGGTCCCCAAGAACACAGTGGCCTCCATCATTCTTAAATGGAAGAAATGCAGAACCACGAAGACTCTCCCAAACTGACCAATCAGGGGAGAAGGGCCTTGGTCAGGGAGGTGTCCAAGAACCAGATGGTCACTCTGACAGAGCTCTGTCAGAGTTCCTCTGTGGAGATGAGAGAACCTTCCAGAAGGACAACCATCTCTGCAGCACTCCACCAATTAGGCCTTTATGGTAGAGTGGCCAGACAGAAGCCACTCCTCAGTAAAAGGCACATGACAGCCCGCTTGGAGTTATGAAACCAAGATGGAACTCTTTAGCCTGACAGGACAACGACCCTAAGCACACAGCCAAGACAACGTAGGAGTGGCTTCGATCTCTGAATGTCCTTGAGTTGCCCAGCCAGAACCCGGACTTGAACCCGATCGAACATCTCTGGAGAGACCTGAAAATAGCTGTGCAGCAACGCTCCCCATCCAACCTGACAGAGCTTGAGAGGATCTGCAGAGAAGAATGGGAGAAATTCCCCAAATACAGGTGTGCCAAGCTTGTAGCTACATTCCCAAGAAGACTCGATGTTGAAATTGCTGCCAAATAGTGCTTCAACAAAGTACTGAGTAAAGGGTCCGAATACTTATGTAAATGTTTTTTTATATATAATTTTTTATACAAATTAGCAAACATTCCTAAAAACCTGTTTTTCCTTTGTAAATATGGGGTATTGTGTGTAGATTAATGAGTAAAGAAAAAAGATTTAATCCATTTTAGAATAAGGCTGTAATGTAAAAATAAGTCAAGGGGTCTGAATACTTTCCGAAGGCACTGTATAATACTAATCGGAGTGTTTCGGACTTAAGTTTACTATGTTACGTCTACCCCTGAGTCCAGGTTGGACATTTGACAGTTATCAGGTCCTCTGGGACTGGCCCATTATGAAGAGAGGAGCGGAGAGAGAATATACAGCATAACCTAGATAGCCTAAAGCAAAAATGTTTGTTTGAAAATGTGAAATTGGATTTAGTGTAGGCATACAGTATACGTGTGTACTAGTGAATGTCATCATACACTATATGAACAAAAGTATGTGGACACCCCTTCAAATTAGTGGATTTAGCTATTTCAGCCTCACCCGTTGCCGACAGGTGCATAAAATCATGCAATCTCCATAGACAAACATTGGCAGTGTAATGGTCTTACTGAAGAGCTCAGTGACTGTGTGGCATCGTTTCCAACAAGTCAGTTTGTCAAATTTCTGTCCTGCTAGCGCTGCCCCCGGTCAACTGTAAGTGCTGTTATTGTGAAGTGCAAAACGTCTAGGAGCAACAACGGCTCAGTCGGGAAGTGGTAGGCCACACAACTTCACAGAACGGGACCACTGAGTGCTGAAGCGCATAAAAATCGTCTGTCCTCGGTTGCAACACTCACTACGGAGTTCTTAACAGTTTCTGTCAGCACAATAACTGTTAGTCAGGAGCTTCATGAAATGGGTTTCCATGGCCGGGCAGCTGCACACAAGCCTCAGATCACCATGCACAATGCCAAGCCTCACATCACCATGCACAATGCCAAGCCTCACATCACCATGCACAATGCCAAGCCTCACATCACCATGCACAATGCCAAGCCTCACATCACCATGCACAATGCCAAGCCTCACATCACCATGCACAATGCCAAGCCTCACATCACCATGTCCAATGCCAAGTCTCACATCACCATGCGCAATGCCAAGCCTCACATCACCATGCGCAATGCCAATCCTCACATCACCATGCACAATGCCAAGCCTCACATCACCATGTACAATGCCAAGCCTCACATCACCATGCACAATGCCAAGCCTCACATCACCATGCACAATTCCAAGCCTCACATCACCATGCACAATGCCAAGCGTCGACTGGAGTGGTGTAAAGCTCGCCGCCATTGGCCTCTGGAGCAGAAACACGTTCTCTGGAGAGATGAATCGCGCTTCACCATCCTGCAGTTAGACAGACTAATTTGTGTTATACGGATGCTAGGAGAACGCTACCTGCCCCAATGAACAGTGCCGACTGTAAAGTTTAGTGGAGGAGGAATAATGGTCTGGGGCTGTTTATCATGGTGCGGGCCCCTTAGTTCCAGTGAAGGGAAATCTTAACACTACAGCATACAATGACATTCTAGACGATTCTGTGCTTCCAACTTTGTGGCAACAGTTTGGGGAAAGGCCCTTTCCTGTTTTAGCTTGACAATGCCCCCGTGCACAAAGCGAGGTCCATACAGAAATGGTTTGTCGAGATCGGTGTGGAAGAACTTGACTGGCCTGCACAGAGCCCTGACGTCAACCCCACAGAACACCTTTGGGATGAATTGGAACGCCGACTGCGAGCCAGGCCTAATCGCCCAACATCGGTGTCCGACCTCACTAATGCTCTTGTGGCTGAATGGAAGCAAGTCCCTGCAGCAATGTTCCAGCATCTAGTGGAAAGCCTTCCCAGAAGAGTGGAGGCTGTTATAGCAGCAATGTTCCAACATCTAGTGGAAAGCCTTCCCAGAAGAGTGGAGGCTGTTATAGCAGCAATGTTCCAACATCTAGTGGAAAGCCTTCCCAGAAGAGTGGAGGATGTTATAGCAGCAATGTTCCAACATCTAGTGGAACACCTTCCCAGAAGAGTGGAGGCTGTTATAGCAGCAATGTTCCAACATCTAGTGGAAAGCCTTCCCAGAAGAGTGGAGGCTGTTGTAGCAGCAAAGGGGTGGACCAACTCCATATTTTAATACCCATGAATTTTGGAATGAGATATTCGACAAGCAGGTGTCCATATACTTTTGATCATATAGTGTATTTGGAGGACAGATTTTGTTTACAATTTGAAATCTACTTAACTGCTATGCAATATGAAACTGATGTCGGTCAGACAAAATGATTGTGTTCTTATACTTTCCTGATGTCATTGGGGTTCATTGTAATTGTTCCTAACATAAATAACTTGATGATACACAACAATGCAGAGAGAGAGAACATTACCAACTAGTCAACTATATGAAGAGAAATAGCAGGTACATGTCAGGGTAAACCAACAGTGGGGGGTTTGGGGGGGGCACTGAAGCTTTACAAACAGTGATACAGTGAATCACACTATCATCAATGAGGCTATTACTATGCGGGCAGCCTACAGAACAGCAATGGGTGATGCAGAAACCACAGTATGGATTACAAACAAGAAACAGAAATCATTTCCCGCGGCCTCTTTTTACCTTGAGGTACTCGTTTTCAGAGCGGAGATCTTCTATTTCCCGCAATAAATCCTCCTCGATTATCTCTTTGCTGCATTCCAGTTTTATCAATTGTGCGGTGGTCGATGCTTTCTCCTGTTTACTCCCCTCTCCTCCGTGAGCACCTGGTCCTGGAGCCTGAGACATGCCGCCTTTCCCAGCAGCCGCGGGGCTACCCTCCGCGGTGCGCAACGAACCAACACCACTACCGGCAGTAGCCCCTGCCGCTCTGGCCGCGTCTGACGCTGATGCTGCCGCCTGCACAGGATGATCCACCTGATCCCTGTCGCTGAACCCGGAGCCCCCCGACTCCCCATCGCTGCTTGCGGCCGCGGCCAGGCGCTGTTCGTCGGATAGGGGTTCGGAGGGACAGTCAGAGAGATCGGAGCTACTGTCGGTCTGACTGACCCTGCTGCCGAGGGGGGTAGCGCCGGTTGGGACGCGGATTGGGGAGCCAAGGCTGAGCGGGCCGTGGTGAGACGCGGTCAGCGTGGCTATTTTACTCTTCTTGGCTTTGAGGGCGAGGTGTGGACTGCTGGTGCTGCTGTCCGGGGTCGGTTTGCTGGCGCTTGCAGTGGTCGGTTTAGGTTCAAGCGCCGCATGTTGAATGACCTTAACCGTCTTCTTCGTGACTGTCGAAGACTTGGTGCTGTGACTTTTCACCGTGGCTGGTTTGTTATCCTTCGCTCCGGTTGGGGTGCGCCTGGATATGCGGCTTTGATTGGATGATAAGGCCACTGGGGAAGAGGAGTGCTGCTGCTTGGTCAGTTTGGGGGATTTTGGTACGATAGCCGCTGGTTTGGGCGAGGAGCGGACAT
Organism: Oncorhynchus clarkii lewisi; assembly: GCF_045791955.1. Lineage (NCBI taxonomy): Eukaryota > Metazoa > Chordata > Actinopteri > Salmoniformes > Salmonidae > Oncorhynchus > Oncorhynchus clarkii. The sequence continues at coordinate 46,753,394 of NC_092174.1, forward strand.
CCTTCAGGAACGGCCTGGCCGGAGATGGTGCTCGGTTTAACCGTTTCTTCTCCAACTGGTGGTTTGGCGGTTTGGTGGGTTCGCTGGTCCCAGAGCCACTGGAACGATCCATATTACAACACTCCGACGATACCGGTGGAGAATATGTAGAGGAGGGGAGGGGGTTGATGGATCAACAAATGATCAGTCCACGACACACATAAATAATACATTTGACAGCCGACAGCAGCAGAAACACAGCCCTGTCTCCCCGTTGTTCTCATCACTCCCGGGATGCGCACCCCGGTCCTTTAGGCTATTCGCGGTTTTATTCCATTCGGTCTGATTAGGTAAATATCATCGGCTACATTCACCAGGTTGTCATTGTACTCCCCTCTACGGTACCGGCAGCCCGGTGGCTCCGCTCGGTCTCCTTGAAGGAATCGCTGAAATAAACGAGATTATTGTAGCCTAAATAAACCGCTGAGGGACAGATGGAATCTGCAGTGTTGCTAATTGTAAGGTTTGGATATAAATGCGTCCAGTCGTATTGTTATTCCCTGATACGACTCGTCCTCCCCCTCGCTCTCCGGGCCCCGGTGTGTCCGTGTGTCGGCTGCTCGCGGTCTTTTGCCCTTTCCCACTCGTTCCGTATATCTGACAAGGAAAATCTGCAATCGCTGCGGTATGTAATGACTAGATGGGATACATCTTTTGTCGGATTTGACTTTTCATAGCAGGTTAGAGTAATTAACGTAGCATGTTATGATAATTAGGTTAAGGGTATGAAAATGGTTTTGGGGGATAGCTAAAAATGCAAAGAAATATATATACTTTTGCGGTTCATTTGAATTTGACAAAAGCTGTATCCCTTCTAACCATGACCATGCGGTCTCGAACCTGGTTGAAGCCTACCGTGGTTCCTAATGTAGGCGCATGCGCTTTGTTTCTCACAAAACCCCAATACACCCCTGAGTAGATGGTAATGTAACAACATACACTGAACAACAATATAAACGCAACAAGTGTTGGTTCCATGTTTCATGACCTGAAATAAAAGAGCCCAGAAATGTTCCATAAGCACAAAAAGCTTATTTCTCTGAAATGTTGTGTAAAAATGTACATCCCTGTTAGTGAGCATTTCTCCTTTACCAAGATAATCCAGCCACCTGACAGGTGTGGCATATCAAGAAGCTGATTAAACAGCACGATCATTACACAGGTGAACCTTGTGCTGGGGGCACGTTTTGAGGGAGTGTGCAATTGGCAGAGCTGTTGCCAGAGAATTGAATGTTAATTTCTCTACCATAAGAGGCCAACTTTTTTTTAAAGAATTTGGCAGTACGTCCAACCGGCCTCACAACCGCATACCACGCCAGCCTAGGACCTCCACATCCGGCTTCTTCTCCTGCGGGATCGTCTGGGGGTGGGAGTGCCTTGCTCCCAAGTGGGTGGGTCCATGCCCTCTCAGGCCCACCCATCACTGAACCCAGTCATGTAAAATCCATAGATTAGGGCCTAATTTATTTATTTAAATTGACAGATTCTTTACATTTTATTTCGAAATGTTATCTTTATTTACAGTTTACAGTTTCCTTATATGAACTGTAAATTCAGTAAATTCTTTGAAATTGTTGCCTGTTTTGTTTATATTTGTGTTCAGTATATTTTCTCCACAACTATGTATATTGTTTCTGTATTTTTACAAAGTTTAAAATGCAAGCAGTAATTCAACAAGTAAAAAACAGAGCCCCATCATCATACAATAGTTTGCGTATAAATATACTCAGCCGACACAGAGTACGTCTCACATCGGCACCCTATTCCCTATATAGTGCATTACTTATGACCGGGGTCCATTGTGCACTAGTCCATAGTAGCCTTAGGGAATAGGGTGCCATTTGGAATGTAGAATAGAACAACAGTCATTATCACACAGTACAAGATAATTGTATTTAACTTAGGCAAGTCAGTTAAGAACAAATTATTATTTTCAATGACGGCCTAGGAACTGCCTTGTTCAGGGGCAAAACAACAGATTTTGACCTTGTCAGCTCAGGGATTCGATCTTGCAACCTTTCGGTTACTAGTCCAACGCTCTAACCACTAGGCTACCTGCCGCCCCTCCACTCTAACCACTAGTCTACCTGCCGACCCTACACTCTAACCACTAGGCTACCTGCCGCCTCTACACTCTAACCACTAGGCTACCTGCCGCCCCTACACTCTAACCACTAGGCTACCTGCAGCCCTTCCCCTCTAACCACTAGGCTACCTGCCGCCCCTACACTCTAACCACTAGGCTACCTGCCGCCCCTCCCCTCTAACCACTAGGCTACCTGCCGCCCCTCCCCTCTAACCACTAGGCTACCTGCCGCCCCTACACTCTAACCACTAGGCTACCTGCCGCCCCTCCCCTCTAACCACTAGGCTACCTGCCGCCCCTACACTCTAACCACTAGGCTACCTGCCGCCCCTCCCCTCTAACCACCAGGCTACCTGCCGCCCCTCCACTCTAACCACTAGGCTACCTGCCTCCCCTACACTCTAACCACTAGGCTACCTGCCGCCCCTCCCCTCTAACCACTAGGCTACCTGCCGCCCCTCCCCTCTAACCACTAGGCTACCTGCCGCCCCTACACTCTAACCACTAGGCTACCTGCCGCCCCTCCCCTCTAACCACTAGGCTACCTGCCGCCCCTACACTCTAACCACTAGGCTACCTGCCGCCCCTCCCCTCTAACCACTAGGCTACCTGCCGCCCCTCCACTCTAACCACTAGGCTACCTGCCTCCCCTACACTCTAACCACTAGGCTACCTGCCGCCCCCACACTCTAACCACTAGGCTACCTGCCGCCCCTCCCCTCTAACCACTAGGCTACCTGCCGCCCCTACACTCTAACCACTAGGCTACCTGCCGCCCCTCCCCTCTAACCACTAGGCTACCTGCCGCCCCTACACTCTAACCACTAGGCTACCTGCCGCCCCTCCCCTCTAACCACTAGGCTACCTGCCGCCCCTACACTCTAACCACTAGGCTACCTGCCGCCCCTCCCCTCTAACCACTAGGCTACCTGCCGCCCCTACACTCTAACCACTAGGCTACCTGCCGCCCCTCCCCTCCCCTCTAACCACTAGGCTACCTGCCGCCCCTCCCCTCCCCTCTAACCACTAGGCTACCTGCCGCCCCTCCCCTCTAACCACTAGGCTACCTGCCGCCCCTACACTCTAACCACTAGGCTACCTGCCGCCCCTCCCCTCTAACCACTAGGCTACCTGCCGCCCCTCCACTCTAACCACTAGGCTACCTGCCGCCCCTACACTCTAACCACTAGGCTACCTGCCGTCCCTACACTCTAACCACTAGGCTACCTGCCTCCCCTACACTCTAACCACTAGGCTACCTGCCGCCCCCACACTCTAACCACTAGGCTACCTGCCGCCCCTCCCCTCTAACCACTAGGCTACCTGCCGCCCCTACACTCTAACCACTAGGCTACCTGCCGCCCCTCCCCTCTAACCACTAGGCTACCTGCCGCCCCTACACTCTAACCACTAGGCTACCTGCCGCCCCTCCCCTCTAACCACTAGGCTACCTGCCGCCCCTACACTCTAACCACTAGGCTACCTGCCGCCCCTCCCCTCTAACCACTAGGCTACCTGCCGCCCCTACACTCTAACCACTAGGCTACCTGCCGCCCCTCCCCTCCCCTCTAACCACTAGGCTACCTGCCGCCCCTCCCCTCCCCTCTAACCACTAGGCTACCTGCCGCCCCTCCCCTCTAACCACTAGGCTACCTGCCGCCCCTCCCCTCTAACCACTAGGCTACCTGCCGCCCCTCCCCTCTAACCACTAGGCTACCTCCTGCCCCTCCACTCTAACCACTAGGCTACCTGCTGCCCCTACACTCTAACCACTAGGCTACCTGCCGCCCCTCCCCTCTAACCACTAGGCTACCTGCCGCCCCTACACTCTAACCACTAGGCTACCTGCCGCCCCTCCCCTCTAACCACTAGGCTACCTGCCGCCCCTACACTCTAACCACTAGGCTACCTGCCGCCCCTCCCCTCCCCTCTAACCACTAGGCTACCTGCCGCCCCTCCCCTCCCCTCTAACCACTAGGCTACCTGCCGCCCCTACACTCTAACCACTAGGCTACCTGCCACCCCTACACTCTAACCACTAGGCTACCTGCCGACCCTACACTCTAACCACTAGGTTACCTGCCGCCCCTCCACTCTAACCACTAGGCTACCTGCCGCCCCTCCCCTCTAACCACTAGGCTACCTGCCGCCCCTCCCCTCTAACCACTAGGCTACCTCCTGCCCCTCCACTCTAACCACTAGGCTACCTGCTGCCCCTACACTCTAACCACTAGGCTACCTGCCGCCCCTCCCCTCTAACCACTAGGCTACCTGCCGCCCCTACACTCTAACCACTAGGCTACCTGCCGCCCCTCCCCTCTAACCACTAGGCTACCTGCCGCCCCTACACTCTAACCACTAGGCTACCTGCCGCCCCTCCCCTCCCCTCTAACCACTAGGCTACCTGCCGCCCCTCCCCTCCCCTCTAACCACTAGGCTACCTGCCGCCCCTCCCCTCTAACCACTAGGCTACCTGCCGCCCCTCCCCTCTAACCACTAGGCTACCTGCCGCCCCTCCCCTCTAACCACTAGGCTACCTGCCGCCCCTCCACTCTAACCACTAGGCTACCTGCTGCCCCTACACTCTAACCACTAGGCTACCTGCCGTCCCTACACTCTAACCACTAGGCTACCTGCCCCCCCTACACTCTAACCACTAGGTTACCTGCCGCCCCTACACTCTAACCACTAGGCTACCTGCCGCCCCTCCACTCTAACCACTAGGCTACCTGCCGCCCCTCCACTCTAACCACTAGGCTACCTGCCGCCCCTACACTCTAACCACTAGGCTACCTGCCGCCCCTCCACTCTAACCACTAGGCTACCTGCCGCCCCTACACTCTAACCACTAGGCTACCTGCCACCCCTCCCCTCTAACCACTAGGCTACCTGCCGCCCCTACACTCTAACCACTAGGCTACCTGCCCCCCCTACACTCTAACCACTAGGCTACCTGCCGTCCCTACACTCTAACCACTAGGCTACCTGCCCCCCCTACACTCTAACCACTAGGTTACCTGCCGCCCCTCCACTCTAACCACTAGGCTACCTGCCGCCCCTACACTCTAACCACTAGTCTACCTGCCGCCCCTACACTCTAACCACTAGGCTACCTGCCGTCCCTACACTCTAACCACTAGGCTACCTGCCCCCCCTACACTCTAACCACTAGGTTACCTGCCGCCCCTCCACTCTAACCACTAGGCTACCTGCCGCCCCTACACTCTAACCACTAGGCTACCTGCCGCCCCTACACTCTAACCACTAGGCTACCTGCCGTCCCTACACTCTAACCACTAGGCTACCTGCCGTCCCTACACTCTAACCACTAGGCTACCTGCCGTCCCTACACTCTAACCACTAGGCTACGCTGCCGCCCCTCCCCTCTAACCACTAGGCTACCTGCCGCCCCTACACTCTAACCACTAGGCTACGCTGCCGCCCCTCCCCTCTAACCACTAGGCTACCTGCCGCCCCTACACTCTAACCACTAGGCTACCTGCCCCCCTCTACACTCTAACCACTAGGCTACCTGCCCCCCCCTACACTCTAACCACTAGGCTACCTGCCCCCCCCTACACTCTAACCACTAGGCTACCTGCCGCCCCTCCACTCTAACCACTAGGCTACGCTGCCGCCCCTCCACTCTAACCACTAGGCTACCTGCCGCCCCTACACTCTAACCACTAGGCTACCTGCCGCCCCTCCACTCTAACCACTAGGCTACGCTGCCGCCCCTCCCCTCTAACCACTAGGCTACCTGCCGCCCCTACACTCTAACCACTAGGCTACCTGCCCCCCCTACACTCTAACCACTAGGTTACCTGCCGCCCCTCCACTCTAACCACTAGGCTACCTGCCGCCCCTACACTCTAACCACTAGGCTACCTGCCACCCCTACACTCTAACCACTAGGCTACCTGCCGACCCTACACTCTAACCACTAGGTTACCTGCCGCCCCTCCACTCTAACCACTAGGCTACCTGCCGCCCCTCCCCTCTAACCACTAGGCTACCTGCCGCCCCTCCCCTCTAACCACTAGGCTACCTCCTGCCCCTCCACTCTAACCACTAGGCTACCTGCTGCCCCTACACTCTAACCACTAGGCTACCTGCCGCCCCTCCCCTCTAACCACTAGGCTACCTGCCGCCCCTACACTCTAACCACTAGGCTACCTGCCGCCCCTCCCCTCTAACCACTAGGCTACCTGCCGCCCCTACACTCTAACCACTAGGCTACCTGCCGCCCCTCCCCTCCCCTCTAACCACTAGGCTACCTGCCGCCCCTCCCCTCCCCTCTAACCACTAGGCTACCTGCCGCCCCTCCCCTCTAACCACTAGGCTACCTGCCGCCCCTCCCCTCTAACCACTAGGCTACCTGCCGCCCCTCCCCTCTAACCACTAGGCTACCTGCCGCCCCTCCACTCTAACCACTAGGCTACCTGCTGCCCCTACACTCTAACCACTAGGCTACCTGCCGTCCCTACACTCTAACCACTAGGCTACCTGCCCCCCCTACACTCTAACCACTAGGTTACCTGCCGCCCCTACACTCTAACCACTAGGCTACCTGCCGCCCCTCCACTCTAACCACTAGGCTACCTGCCGCCCCTCCACTCTAACCACTAGGCTACCTGCCGCCCCTACACTCTAACCACTAGGCTACCTGCCGCCCCTCCACTCTAACCACTAGGCTACCTGCCGCCCCTACACTCTAACCACTAGGCTACCTGCCACCCCTCCCCTCTAACCACTAGGCTACCTGCCGCCCCTACACTCTAACCACTAGGCTACCTGCCCCCCCTACACTCTAACCACTAGGCTACCTGCCGTCCCTACACTCTAACCACTAGGCTACCTGCCCCCCCTACACTCTAACCACTAGGTTGCCTGCCGCCCCTCCACTCTAACCACTAGGCTACCTGCTGCCCCTACACTCTAACCACTAGTCTACCTGCCGCCCCTACACTCTAACCACTAGGCTACCTGCCGTCCCTACACTCTAACCACTAGGCTACCTGCCCCCCCTACACTCTAACCACTAGGTTACCTGCCGCCCCTCCACTCTAACCACTAGGCTACCTGCCGTCCCTACACTCTAACCACTAGGCTACCTGCCGCCCCTACACTCTAACCACTAGGCTACCTGCCGTCCCTACACTCTAACCACTAGGCTACCTGCCGTCCCTACACTCTAACCACTAGGCTACCTGCCGTCCCTACACTCTAACCACTAGGCTACGCTGCCGCCCCTCCCCTCTAACCACTAGGCTACCTGCCGCCCCTACACTCTAACCACTAGGCTACGCTGCCGCCCCTCCCCTCTAACCACTAGGCTACCTGCCGCCCCTACACTCTAACCACTAGGCTACCTGCCCCCCCCTACACTCTAACCACTAGGCTACCTGCCCCCCCCTACACTCTAACCACTAGGCTACCTGCCCCCCCCTACACTCTAACCACTAGGCTACCTGCCGCCCCTCCACTCTAACCACTAGGCTACGCTGCCGCCCCTCCCCTCTAACCACTAGGCTACCTGCCGCCCCTACACTCTAACCACTAGGCTACCTGCCGCCCCTCCACTCTAACCACTAGGCTACGCTGCCGCCCCTCCCCTCTAACCACTAGGCTACCTGCCGCCCCTACACTCTAACCACTAGGCTACCTGCCGCCCCTACACTCTAACCACTAGGCTACCTGCCGCCCCTACACTCTAACCACTAGGCTACCTGCCCCCCCTACACTCTAACCACTAGGCTACCTGCCGTCCCTACACTCTAACCACTAGGCTACCTGCCCCCCCTACACTCTAACCACTAGGTTACCTGCCGCCCCTCCACTCTAACCACTAGGCTACCTGCTGCCCCTACACTCTAACCACTAGTCTACCTGCCGCCCCTACACTCTAACCACTAGGCTACCTGCCGTCCCTACACTCTAACCACTAGGCTACCTGCCCCCCCTACACTCTAACCACTAGGCTACCTGCCGTCCCTACACTCTAACCACTAGGCTACCTGCCCCCCCTACACTCTAACCACTAGGTTACCTGCCGCCCCTCCACTCTAACCACTAGGCTACCTGCCGTCCCTACACTCTAACCACTAGGCTACCTGCCGTCCCTACACTCTAACCACTAGGCTACCTGCCGTCCCTACACTCTAACCACTAGGCTACCTGCCGTCCCTACACTCTAACCACTAGGCTACCTGCCGTCCCTACACTCTAACCACTAGGCTACCTGCCGTCCCTACACTCTAACCACTAGGCTACCTGCCGTCCCTACACTCTAACCACTAGGCTACCTGCCGTCCCTCCCCTCTAACCACTAGACTACGCTGCCGCCCCTCCCCTCTAACCACTAGGCTACCTGCCGCCCCTACACTCTAACCACTAGGCTACCTGCCGCCCCTCCCCTCTAACCACTAGGCTACGCTGCCGCCCCTCCCCTCTAACCACTAGGCTACCTGCCGCCCCTACACTCTAACCACTAGGTTACCTGCCACCCCTCCCCTCTAACCACTAGGCTACCTGCCGCCCCTACACTCTAACCACTAGGCTACGCTGCCGCCCCTCCCCTCTAACCACTAGGCTACCTGCCGCCCCTACACTCTAACCACTAGGCTACCTGCCCCCCCCTACACTCTAACCACTAGGCTACCTGCCCCCCCCTACACTCTAACCACTAGGCTACCTGCCCCCCATACACTCTAACCACTAGGTTACCTGCCGCCCCTACACTCTAACCACTAGGCTACCTGCCCCCCCCTACACTCTAACCACTAGGCTACCTGCCCCCCCCCTACACTCTAACCACTAGGCTACCTGCCGCCCCTACACTCTAAACACTAGGCTACCTGCCCCCCCCTACACTCTAACCACTAGGCTACCTGCCCCCCATACACTCTAACCACTAGGCTACCTGCCCCCCATACACTCTAACCACTAGGTTACCTGCCACCCCTCCACTCTACCCACTAGGCTACCTGCCGCCCCTACACTCTAACCACTAGGCTACCTGCCCCCCCTACACTCTAACCACTAGGCTACCTGCCCCCCCTACACTCTAACCACTAGGCTACCTGCCGCCCCTACACTCTAACCACTAGGCTACCTGCCCCCCCTACACTCTAACCACTAGGCTACCTGCCGCCCCTCCCCTCTAACCACTAGGCTACCTGCCGACCCTCCACTCTAACCACTAGTCTACCTGCCGCCCCCACACTCTAACCACTAGGCTACCTGCCCCCCCTACACTCTAACCACTAGGCTACCTGCCGCCCCTACACTCTAACCACTAGGCTACCTGCCCCCCCTACACTCTAACCACTAGGCTACCTGCCGCCCCTCCACTCTAACCACTAGGCTACCTGCCGCCCTACACTCTAACCACTAGGCTACCTGCCGCCCCTACACTCTAACCACTAGGCTACCTGCCCCCCCCCTACACTCTAACCACTAGGCTACCTGCCCCCCCCTACACTCTAACCACTAGGCTACCTGCCCCCCATACACTCTAACCACTAGGTTACCTGCCGCCCCTACACTCTAACCACTAGGCTACCTGCCCCCCCCTACACTCTAACCACTAGGCTACCTGCCCCCCCCTACACTCTAACCACTAGGCTACCTGCCGCCCCTACACTCTAACCACTAGGCTACCTGCCCCCCCCCTACACTCTAACCACTAGGCTACCTGCCCCCCATACACTCTAACCACTAGGCTACCTGCCCCCCATACACTCTAACCACTAGGCTACCTGCCCCCCATACACTCTAACCACTAGGTTACCTGCCACCCCTACACTCTAACCACTAGGCTACCTGCCGCCCCTACACTCTAACCACTAGGCTACCTGCCCCCCCTACACTCTAACCACTAGGCTACCTGCCCGCCCTACACTCTAACCACTAGGCTACCTGCCGCCCCTACACTCTAACCACTAGGCTACCTGCCCCCCCTACACTCTAACCACTAGGCTACCTGCCGCCCCTCCCCTCTAACCACTAGGCTACCTGCCGACCCTCCACTCTAACCACTAGTCTACCTGCCGCCCCCACACTCTAACCACTAGGCTACCTGCCGCCCTACACTCTAACCACTAGGTTACCTGCCGCCCCTCCACTCTAACCACTAGGCTACCTGCCGCCCCTACACTCTAACCACTAGTCTACCTGCCGCCCCCACACTCTAACCACTAGGCTACCTGCCGCCCTACACTCTAACCACTAGGCTACCTGCCGACCCTCCACTCTAACCACTAGGCTACCTGCCGCCCCTCCACTCTAACCACTAGGCTACCTGCCGCCCCTACACTCTAACCACTAGGTTACCTGCCGCCCCTACACTCTAACCACTAGGCTACCTGCCGTCCCTACACTCTAACCACTAGGCTACCTGCCGCCCCTACACTCTAACCACTAGGTTACCTGCCGCCCCTACACTCTAACCACTAGGTTACCTGCCGCCCCTACACTCTAACCACTAGGCTACCTGCCGCCCCTCCCCTCTAACCACTAGGCTACCTGCCACCACTACACTCTAACCACTAGGTTACCTGCCGACCCTACACTCTAACCACTAGGCTACCTGCCACCACTACACTCTAACCACTAGGCTACCTGCCGCCCCTCCACTCTAACCACTAGGCTACCTGCCGCCCCTACACTCTAACCACTAGGCTACCTGCCGTCCCTACACTCTAACCACTAAGCTACCTGCCGCCCTACACTCTAACCACTAGTCTACCTGCCGCCCCCACACTCTAACCACTAGGCTACCTGCCGCCCTACACTCTAACCACTAGGCTACCTGCCGACCCTCCACTCTAACCACTAGGCTACCTGCCGCCCCTCCACTCTAACCACTAGGCTACCTGCCGCCCTACACTCTAACCACTAGGCTACCTGCCGCCCCTACACTCTAACCACTAGGCTACCTGCCCCCCCCCTACACTCTAACCACTAGGCTACCTGCCCCCCCCTACACTCTAACCACTAGGCTACCTGCCCCCCATACACTCTAACCACTAGGTTACCTGCCGCCCCTACACTCTAACCACTAGGCTACCTGCCCCCCCCTACACTCTAACCACTAGGCTACCTGCCCCCCCCTACACTCTAACCACTAGGCTACCTGCCGCCCCTACACTCTAACCACTAGGCTACCTGCCCCCCCCTACACTCTAACCACTAGGCTACCTGCCCCCCATACACTCTAACCACTAGGCTACCTGCCCCCCATACACTCTAACCACTAGGCTACCTGCCCCCCATACACTCTAACCACTAGGTTACCTGCCACCCCTACACTCTAACCACTAGGCTACCTGCCGCCCCTACACTCTAACCACTAGGCTACCTGCCCCCCCTACACTCTAACCACTAGGCTACCTGCCCCCCCTACACTCTAACCACTAGGCTACCTGCCGCCCCTACACTCTAACCACTAGGCTACCTGCCCCCCCTACACTCTAACCACTAGGCTACCTGCCGCCCCTCCCCTCTAACCACTAGGCTACCTGCCGACCCTCCACTCTAACCACTAGTCTACCTGCCGCCCCCACACTCTAACCACTAGGCTACCTGCCGCCCTACACTCTAACCACTAGGTTACCTGCCGCCCCTCCACTCTAACCACTAGGCTACCTGCCGCCCCTACACTCTAACCACTAGTCTACCTGCCGCCCCCACACTCTAACCACTAGGCTACCTGCCGCCCTACACTCTAACCACTAGGCTACCTGCCGACCCTCCACTCTAACCACTAGGCTACCTGCCGCCCCTCCACTCTAACCACTAGGCTACCTGCCGCCCCTACACTCTAACCACTAGGTTACCTGCCGCCCCTACACTCTAACCACTAGGCTACCTGCCGTCCCTACACTCTAACCACTAGGTTACCTGCCGCCCCTACACTCTAACCACTAGGTTACCTGCCGCCCCTACACTCTAACCACTAGGCTACCTGCCGCCCCTCCCCTCTAACCACTAGGCTACCTGCCACCACTACACTCTAACCACTAGGTTACCTGCCGACCCTACACTCTAACCACTAGGCTACCTGCCACCACTACACTCTAACCACTAGGCTACCTGCCGCCCCTCCACTCTAACCACTAGGTTACCTGCCGCCCCTCCACTCTAACCACTAGGCTACCTGCCGCCCCTACACTCTAACCACTAGTCTACCTGCCGCCCCCACACTCTAACCACTAGGCTACCTGCCGCCCTACACTCTAACCACTAGGCTACCTGCCGACCCTCCACTCTAACCACTAGGCTACCTGCCGCCCCTCCACTCTAACCACTAGGCTACCTGCCGCCCCTACACTCTAACCACTAGGTTACCTGCCGCCCCTACACTCTAACCACTAGGCTACCTGCCGTCCCTACACTCTAACCACTAGGCTACCTGCCGCCCCTACACTCTAACCACTAGGTTACCTGCCGCCCCTACACTCTAACCACTAGGTTACCTGCCGCCCCTACACTCTAACCACTAGGCTACCTGCCGCCCCTCCCCTCTAACCACTAGGCTACCTGCCACCACTACACTCTAACCACTAGGTTACCTGCCGACCCTACACTCTAACCACTAGGCTACCTGCCACCACTACACTCTAACCACTAGGCTACCTGCCGCCCCTCCACTCTAACCACTAGGCTACCTGCCGTCCCTACACTCTAACCACTAGGCTACCTGCTGCCCCTCCACTCTAACCACTAGGCTACCTGCCGACCCTCCCCTCTAACCACTAGTCTACCTGCCCCCCCCCCACAACATAACACTGAACAAAAATATAAACGCAACATGCAACAATGTCAAATATTTTACTGAGTTACAGTTCATATCAGGAAATCAGTCAATGGAAATAAATTGGGCTCTAATCTATGGATTCCACATGACTGGGAATACAGATATGCATCTGTTGGTCACAGATACCTTAATAAAAAGGTAGCGGTTTGGATCAGAAAACCAGTCAGTATCTGGTGTGACCATTTGCCTCATGCAGTGTGACACATCTCGTTCACATAGAATTGATCAGGCTGTTGATTGTGGCCTGTGGAATGTTGTCCCACTCCTCTTCAATGGCTGGGTGAAATTGTTGGATATTGGCAGGAACTGGAACACGCTGTCGTACACGTTGATCCAGAGCATCCCAAACATGCTCAATGGGTGACATGTCTGGTGAGTATGCAGGCCATGGAAGAACTGGGACATTTTCAGCTTCCAGGAATTGTGTACAGATCCTTGTGACATGGGGCCGTGCATTATCATGCTGAAACACGAGGTGAAGGCGGTGGATGAATGGCACGACAATGGGCCTCAGGATCTCGTCACGGTATCTCTGTGCATTCAAATTGCCATCGATAAAATGCAATTGTGTTTGATGTCCGTAGCTTATGCCTTCCCATACCATAATCCAAAGGGGCACTCTGTTCACAACGTTGACATCAGCAAACCGCTCGCCCACACGACGCCATCTGCCCGGTACATTTGAATCTGAGATTCATCCGTGAAGATCACACTTCTCCAGCGGCCATCGAACGTGAGCATTTGCCCACTGAAGTCGGCTCCGACGCTGAACTGCAGTCAGGTCAAGACCCTGGTGAGGATGTGGAGGTCCTGGGCTGGCCTGGTGACACATGTTCTGTGTTTGTGAGGCCGGTTGGAGGCGGCTTATGGTAGAGAAATTAAAATTATATTCTCTGGCAACAGCTCTGGTGGACATTCCTGCAGTCAGCATGCCAATTGCATGCTCCCTCAAAACTTGAGACATCTGTGGCATTGTGTTGTTTGACAAAACAAGATTTTAGAGTGGCCTTTGTCCCCAGCACAAGGTGCACCTATGTAATGACCATGCTGGTTAATCAGCTTCTTGATATGCCACACCTGTCAGGTGGATGGATTATCTTGGCAAAGGAGAAATGCTCACTAACAGGGATATAAAAAAAAATTGTGCACAAAATCTGAGAAAAAAAAGCTTTTTTTTATGGAACATTTCTGGGATCTTTTATTTCAGGGACCAACAATTTACATGTTGCGTTTATATTTTTTGTTAGGTGTATTTCAAATAAAAATACAATAAAATGTGTCTAGTTGGTAATAAATATATATCTCTTTATTTTCACTTCATTAGTTAAAGAATGCCACAAGTTATAAATACCACGAATCCACTTTAAAAACATGCCAACTGTTTTTATCTTCCAAATAACTAATTGATTAATACAAAGCAGGGATAGAGTCAATTCCAATGGAAGTCAACGACTTCAGGAAATTAACTGAAAAAGGGCAGTGACTTCTGGGTAGTCTGAAAAGGAGAAGATATTTATCTTAAGCATTTTTTTTTTTTTACATGCTTGGATTTTAAAAACTCATATCACTTCCTGAATTGACTGACGCCAATCCCGATACAAAGTATAGTTTTTCATCTTTAGAGGACACATATACTGTATGTTACAGAAGACTGCATTGTAAAGAGTATATGTAATCTGACACAACACGGCTTGTCTATAGGACAGAGATCATGGTTAATGCCATGTTAAATTGTTAACTGTGTTAGTGTACATGTGTTTAATATCTGATCTCAAATCGATCAATGAATCAATCTTATAATCTTTTAATTGATTGTTAGAATGGGAAGCACAGATCAAGAATCAATCTAAAACATGTAACCAGGAGTGGAATTGAAGGAAAAATAAAATTGCTAAGTTACCACTGTCAGAGTACTAGGAATTCAGCTAATTCTCCCCACCCAATTCCACCCTGCATGTAACCAATACCACATGCACCCCAAAACTCACTGAAACGCTTCCAAGTGAAAACCACAAACGCCTTGCTTGCATGAACTCTAAAGACTTGAATCTGGTTCTAGAAGGGACCCCAATAATCAAGGTCCTAGAAGGGACCCCAATAACCAAGGTCCTAGAAGGGACCCCAATAACCAAGGTCCTAGAAGGGACCCCAAAAACCAAGGTCCTAGAAGGGACCCCAATAACCAAGGTCCTAGAAGGGACCCCAATAATCAAGGTCCTAGAAGGCACTCCAATAATCAAGGTCCTAGAAGGGACCCCAATAATCAAGATCCTAGAAGGGACCCCAATAATCAAGGTCCTAGAAGGCACCCCAATAATCAAGGTCCTAGAAGGCACCCCAATAATCAAGGTACTAGAAGGAATCCCAATAACCAAGGTCCTAGAAGGGACCCCAATAACCAAGGTCCTAGAAGGCACCCCAATAATCAAGGTCCTAGAAGGCACCCCAATAATCAAGGTACTAGAAGGAATCCCAATAATCAAGGTCCTAGAAGGCACCCCAATAATCAAGGTCCTAGAAGGGACCCCAATAATCAAGGTCCTAGAAGGGACCCCAATAATCAAGATCCTAGAAGGGACCCCAATAATCAAGGTCCTAGAAGGGACCCCAATAATCAAGGTCCTAGAAGGGACCCCAATAATCAAGATCCTAGAAGGGACCCCAATAATTAAGGTCCTAGAAGGGACCCCAATAATCAAGGTTCTAGAAGGGACCCCAATAATTAAGGTCCTAGAAGGGACCCCAATAATCAAGGTCCTAGAAGGGACCCCAATAACCAAGGTCCTAGAAGGGACCCCAATAACCAAGGTCCTAGAAGGGACCCCAATAACCAAGGTCCTAGAAGGCACCCCAATAATCAAGCAGAAAAAGATAACAGCGCTGGTTAAATGACAGTTATGTATGAAGTAGGGGCCCCTAGACACTAATCTAAAAAGGTCAATTCGTGTCTATTCCTCCCTAATTGCTCAAGGATTAGGACAGGTGAGTTACGTGTCATTGAATCAGTGCATTAGTGTATTTGACTTAGTTGTACTGACTAGCCATACAGCAGTGAGCATTGGGGTTAGTAATAACAGTTTACTGAACAGGTATCAGGGTCAGGTATATCACTGGACAAAATCTTTAGGTGCATAAATTAGCCAATCGATGATAAATAATACAACTGGCAGACAAAGGTGTTTTTATTTTATTTTATTAGATCAAGCAACTATTATTCTCTAGGGGTTTAGGATTCTGTGTCTTCTTACGTAAAGTCTGTTAGCTTACTTCAAAATATATTTTTTAGCATATTGACCTAAACCATTATGCGCATATTGATAAAACATGTTGGAATCCCAATTTAAGCCAAGACCAATGTGAGCGACACTCTTCTCGACACAAAACAATCCAAACATTTATTTCATTTTCAGTTGGTTGGAAGGCTTCAGATCTTAGGTTTATCTTTCAAACATTACTATGACAACTAGCTAATCTGGGCAGGATGGACTCTCTAACTGGTCTGAAACATCATTCACTTCACATAGATATGTCTCTTTTCTGACAATTTCAATAGTGTCTGGTTGGGGTTTGATCAATGTAGACCGATAGCAGATGTAGACCTAGGCATTGAGGTTAATAGTTCATTATATATCAATTAATGAGTCAAGTCAAGGTCAATTCCGGGGTCATCCCAATACTGTTTGTGCAAACCTTTCCAACAACAAAAAAATCTTATAGCGTTCGTCTTTCTAAATTCAGCGCATAAATTATAACATCTTTATGGAGGGATCACCTTTAAGTGGTATTTCAACTTAGGGGAAGTGAAAACACGAGGAACTAACGGGCCTAGTCCGAAAAACAGTCCCAGACCTCTTTATTCCTCCTCCACCAAACTTTACAGTTGGCACTATGTATTGGGGCAGGTAGCGTTCTTCTGGCATCTGTAAAACACAGATTTGTCCATCAGACTGCCAGATGGTGAAGTGTGATTCATCACTCCAGAGAACCCGTTCCCACTGTTCCAGAGTTTCAATCGCGGTGAGCTTTACAGCACTCCATCCGACGCTTGACATTGCGCATGGTGATCTTAGCCTTGTGTGCGGTTGCTCGGCCATGGAAACTCATTTCATGAAGCTCCCGACTAAGTAGTTTGGAACTCGATAGTGAGTGTTGCAACCGAGGACAAACCATTTTTATGCACAATGTCCTTCAGCACTCGGCAGTCCCGTTCTGTGAGCTTGTGTGGTCTACCACTTCTCGACTGAGCCGTTGTTGCTCCTAGAAATTTCCACTTCACAATAACAGCACTTACAGTTGACCGGGGGAAGCTCTAGCAGGGCAGAAATTTGACGAAACGGAGTTGTTGGAAAGGTGGGATCCTGTGACGGTGCCACGTTGAAAGTCACTGAGCTCTTCAGTAAGGCCATTCTACTGCCAATGATTGTCTATGGAGATTGCATGTCTGTGTGCTCGATTTTATACACCTGTCAGCAACGGGTGTGGCTGAAATAGCCAAACCACTCATTCGAAAGGGGTCTACATACTGTTGTGTATATAGTGTAGCTCCTGTCTTCATAGTGACTGTACGTAGCTACCTCCTCCTGTCTTCATAGCGACTGTACGTAGCCCCGTCTTCATAGCGACTGTACGTAGCTACCGCCCCCTGTCTTCATAGTGACTGTACGTAGCTACCTCCTCCTGTCTTCATAGTGACTGTACGTAGCTACCTCCTCCTGTCTTCATAGTGACTGTACGTAGCTACCTCCTCCTGTCTTCATAGCGACTAGTGACTGTACGTAGCCCCGTCTTCATAGCGACTGTACGTAGCTACCGCCCCCTGTCTTCATAGTGACTGTACGTAGCTACCTCCTCCTGTCTTCATAGTGACTGTACGTAGCTAACTCCTCCTGTCTTCATAGTGACTGTACGTTGCTACCTCCTCCTGTCTTCATAGCGACTGTACGTAGATGCCTCAAAAACTACACTACCGATCAGCCACTGCACTTCTGTCCACTCAAAAACGTTGTCACTAGGCACCAAAACAGAAGAAAACAGACTGAAACAGGGGACTACCCGAATTGTCCAATCAGAAAAACTTGTCTCCGTTGCAAAAACGTTTTGCTACGCGTGCACTAATGAATAGTACTGATAGGGTTCGACATTGAAACAAGGTTTGTTTTTATTCATCATTATTAGTGCTGCTAACTAATTTAATACTTTATTTTTTACACTGCCTGCCCCCCCCCCCCCCCCACCCCACCCCACCCCACACACATTTTAGCATAGGAGTTTAACTAGCTGTCATGGATTATAGTGCAAAACATTACAATGAACAAACAGACCTGGAAACCATTCTAAGACACTCTTATAATACTGTAAGGCAAGAGACAGACAGACATGAACGCGACACACACACAACAAACCAACTACTGTTAAGGCTGTGTCATTATTGGTTGTGTAAATACACACGTCGAAATTCTTCACGAGGATCCTGTCGATTTTAAAAATGAGTCCAATCCAAGACCGGGTCGTTTTCTAAAGTATATCTAGATGACTTCAGCCCTGAAAGACAGCTTTTCTCAACATGTTTTCATCTGACTCTAGACCCAATACGGGATCTAATTCAAGTTACTACGTGATAAATCAGGGTTAAAACAGTCTATGTGAAACTATATACAAGAAGATTTTCTATCTAATGTTGCAGTGTGCAATATGACAAGAATCCATGTTCCTTCCTGTACAGTAGAGAATACTGACTTTAGATGAGGTGAATCCATGTTCCTTCCTGTACAGTAGAGAATACTGACTTCAGAGGTAAGATATACTTAGTGCAGGGTCAGGAGCTCCACTCCCTCAGTGAAGTCAGGTGTGTGTGTTCCTCTTCTTTCTCAAGTTGTCCCCATGTGTGTGTGTCTGTGTGTGCGTGTGTGTGTGTATATATAACCAGAGGAATCTCTACCTAGAAGGCACTTGGCTGCGAGGCACAGCTAGCCAAGCAGGCCCGTGGATGAGGTAGTCTGGGCAGGTGCGTGTGTACAGGTGTGTGTGTGTACAGGTGTGCGTGGACAGGTGTGTGTAGACAAAGGGACGTGGGGGGGGGGGGTGTTAGTGTGACGTGTCATATCATACAGCTACGGGATAGAAGTAGAAATGAGAGGACGCCGAATCGGTCAGAGAAGGGGTCAGAGAAGGGGAGTGACAGCATCGATCAGAGAAGGGGTCAGAGCGGGGGTGTGACAGCATCGATCAGAGAAGGGGTCAGAGACGGGGTGTGACAGCATCGATCAGAGAAGGGGTCAGAGCGGGGGAGTGACAGCATCGATCAGAGAAGGGGTCAGAGACGGGGTGTGACAGCATCGATCAGAGAAGGGGTCAGAGCGGGGGAGTGACAGCATCGATCAGAGAAGGGGTCAGAGCGGGGGTGTGACAGCATCGATCAGAGAAGGGGTCAGAGCGGGGGTGTGACAGCATCGATCAGAGAAGGGGTCAGAGATCATTGATCAGAGAAGGGGTCAGAGAAGGGGTCAGAGAAGGGGAGTGACCGCATCGATCAGAGAAGGGGTTAGAGCGGGGGTCAGAGAAGGGGTATGATAGCATCGATCAGAGAAGGGGTCAGAGAAGGGGTCAGAGAAGGGGTGTGAGATCATTGATCAGAGAAGGGGTGTGACAGCATCGATCAGAGAAGGGGTCAGAGAAGGGGTGTGAGATCATTGATCAGAGAAGGGGTCAGAGAAGGGGTCAGAGAAGGGGTATGATAGCATCGATCAGAGAAGGGGTTAGAGCGGGGTCAGAGAAGGGGTATGATAGCATCGATCAGAGAAGGGGTCAGAGAAGGGGTATGATAGCATCGATCAGAGAAGGGGTCAGAGAAGGGGTATGATAGCATCGATCAGAGAAGGGGTTAGAGCGGGGTCAGAGAAGGGGTATGATAGCATCGATCAGAGAAGGCTCGACAACTGACTCTTCGGATGCATCCCACTCTATTCCTTATAAAAGGCCGCTGGTACAAAGTAGTGCACTATATATATATGGAAGTTATTTCCATTTGGAAAGCAGCCTTTACTCTCCTCCTCCTGATATCGGACTTCTGCTTGGTTGTGCTGCCCTCTGGTGGCCAGAATGGTGGAGGGGGGTGTAGTGGAGGGGGGGTGTATTGGAGGGGGGTGTAGTCGAGGGGGGTGTAGTCGAGGGGGGTGTAGTCGAGGGGGGTGTAGTCGAGGGGGGTGTAGTCGAGGGGGGTGTAGTCGAGGGGGGTGTAGTCGAGGGGGGTGTAGTCGAGGGGGGTGTGGTCGAGGGGGGTGCGGTCGAGGGGGGTGCAGTCGAGGGGGGTGCAGTGGAGGGGGATGCAGTGGAGGGGGATGCAGTGGAGGGGGATGCAGTGGAGGGGGATGCAGTGGAGGGGGATGCAGTGGAGGGGGATGCAGTGGAGGGGGGTGTAGTGGAGGGGGGTGTAGTGGAGTGTGGTCGAGGGGGGTGTAGTGGAGGGGGGTGTAGTGGAGGGGGGTGTAGTGGAGGGGGGGGTGTGGTCGAGGGGGGTGTGGTCGAGGGGGGTGTAGTCGAGGGGGGTGTAGTCGAGGGGGGTGTAGTCGAGGGGGGTGTAGTCGAGGGGGGTGTAGTCGAGGGGGGTGTAGTCGAGGGGGTGTGGTCGAGGGGGGGTGTGGTCGAGGGGGGGTGTGGTCGAGGGGGGGGTGTGGTCGAGGGGGGGTGTGGTCGAGGGGGGGTGTGGTCGAGGGGGGGTGTGGTCGAGGGGGGGTGTGGTCGAGGGGGGGTGTGGTCGAGGGGGGGGTGGTCGAGGGGGGGGTGGTCGAGGGGGGGGTGGTCGAGGGGGGGTGTGGTCGAGGGGGGTGTGGTCGAGGGGGGGTGTGGTCGAGGGGGGTGTGGCCGAGGGGGGTGTGGTCGAGGGGGGTGTGGTCGAGGGGGTGTGGTCGAGGGGGGTGTGGTCGAGGGGGGTGTGGTCGAGGGGGGTGTGGTCGAGGGGGGTGTGGTCGAGGGGGGTGTGGTCGAGGGGGGTGTGGTCGAGGGGGGTGTGGTCGAGGGGGGTGTGGTCGAGGGGGGTGTGGTCGAGGGGGGTGTAGTCGAGGGGGGTGTAGTCGAGGGGGGTGTAGTCGAGGGGGGTGTAGTCGAGGGGGATGTGGTGGAGAGTTGAGAGGGGAGTCATCTCAGCAACAGTGCATGCGTGGCGGGTTGAGCTCGGGAGGCACTTCTGGTTCAGGCTGCAGAGACAGGATGCTGTCGGAGAGCTTCCTGTTGGGAATCTCTAGAGGCATCTGGTGACCAGAAGACAGAATAGGAAGTTAACAGGCAAGTCATGATTAGTGCTTCAGGTGGTGTGGAATATACCAAATGACTTACCAGTATTAGAAGGGTATAATCAAGCAATAAGGCCCGGTAAATTGCCAATATACCACGGCTAAGGGCTGTTCTTAAGCACGACGCAACGCTGAGTCCCTGGATACAGCCGTGGTATATTGAGCATATATACCACAAACCACAAAGGTGCCTCATTGCTATTATAAACTGGTAACCAATGTAATTAGAGCAGTAAAAATAAATGTTTTGTCATACCCGTGGTATACGGTCTGATATACTACAGCTGTCAGCCAATCAGCATTCAGGGCTCGAACCACCCCGTTTATAACGACGATTAAAATACTACATATGTAGAGCTTTCAGAAAGTATTCATACTCCTGGACTTATTCCACATTTTGTTGTGTTACAGCCTGAATTAAAAATGGAATAACAAAAAAAAGAATCTCACCCATCTACACACAATACCCCATTATGACAAAGTCAACACATGTTTTTAGAAATGTTAGCAAATGTATTTAAAATTAAATAAAGATATATAATTTCAAAAAGTATTCACACCCCACTGAATACTTTGTAAAAGCACATTGGGTTTGTCTGACTCAGCTTCGCACATCTGGGTTTGGGGATTTTCTCCCATTCTTCCTTGCAGATTTTCTCAACTTCTCATAAATTAGATGGGGAGCGGAGGTGAACAGCAATCTTCAAGTCTTTCCACACATTTTCAATGGGATTCAATTCTGGGCTTCAAGGCTGGACCACTCAAGGACGTTCACATTCTTGTTCTGAAGCCATTGCAACATTGCTTTGGCTGTATGCTTCGGGTCATTGTCCTGTTGGAACGTAACTCTTTGCCCTAATCTAAAGTAGTTTGCACTCTGAAGCAGGTTCTCAATAAGGATTTGCCTCTATTCATTGTTCCCTCTATCAGTTGCTGATGCTGGAAGGCATCCCCATAGCATGATGCTGCCACCACCGTGCTTCACGGTAGGAATAGTGTCAGACGGGTGATGAGCTGTGCCTGGTTTCTCCAGACATAGCGCTTTGCATTCGGGCCAAAGAGTAAAATGTTTCTCTCCACAGACCACAGAATATTTTACCTTCTGAGTCTTTCACATGCTTTTGCTCGCCTCCCTGATCAAGGTGCTGCTCGCCTCCCTGATCAAGGTGCTGCTCGCCTCCCTGATCCAAGGTGCTGCTCGCCTCCCTGATCAAGGTGCTGCTCGCCTCCCTGATCAAGGTGCTGCTCGCCTCCCTGATCAAGGTGCTGCTCGCCTCCCTGATCAAGGTGCTGCTCGCCTCCCTGATCAAGGTGCTGCTCGCCTCCCTGATCAAGGTGCTGCTCGCCTCCCTGATCCAAGGTGCTGCTCGCCTCCCTGATCCAAGGTGCTGCTCGCCTCCCTGATCAAGGTGCTGCTCGCCTCCCTGATCAAGGTGCTGCTCGCCTCCCTGATCAAGGTGCTGCTCGCCTCCCTGATCCAAGGTGCTGCTCGCCTCCCTGATCAAGGTGCTGCTCGCCTCCCTGATCAGCCTCCCTGATCAAGGTGCTGCTCGCCTCCCTGATCCAAGGTGCTGCTTGCCCGGTTGCTCAGTTTGGTTGGACAGCTCTATGCAGTCTGGGTAGATTCACATTTTTTTTTTTCTTCATGGAGACCACTGTGCTCTTAGAAAAACTTTCAACACTAGTAATTGTTTTACAACCTTCCTCAGACACATGCCTCATCACAACTCTTATCTCAGAGATCTACAGACAGTTCCTTGGACTTAATGGTATAGTTAACATGCACTGTCAACTGTGGGACTTTATATAGACGGGTTTGTTTCTTTCTAAATCATGTCCGAACAGTTGAATTGGCCAATCAAGTTGTAGTGACATCTCAAGGAGGATCAAAAGGATATTGGATGCACCTGAGCTCAATTTGGAGTGTCATAGCAAAAAGGTGTGAATACTTATGGAAATGAGATATTTCTGTATTTCATTTTCAATAAAAATGAGCTAAAAACAAGTTCACTGTGTTTTTTCACTTTGTGTATAGATGGGTGAGACAAAAACAATAAACAAATGAATGAATTTAATCCATTTTGAATTCAGACTGTCACAATAAAATGTGGAATAAGTCAAGGGGAATACATCTTGAAGCCCCTGTACATATTGTACACTATTACAACGGTATTACAGTTATCGGAAATAGGGAGGGAAGCTATAGGAACACATTAAAACAATATTATAGGAAACTAATATGAAACACAGAAAATAGGTCATTTTTAACATGCACACTAAAATACCAGGGGGGGGGGGGGGGGGGGGCACTAAAATGGAATCCCAGATATAAATGTGCTCAGAAAGTATTCACACCCCTCGACTTTTATAACAGCTTTTCTTATGTTACAAAGCCAGATTAAACTGGATTTAAATTATCATCTTTTTGATCCACAAATAATGCTCTTTAAGGTCAAAGTGGAATATTTATTTTTCAAGATTTTAATTAAAATAAAAAAAACGAATATATCTGGATTAGATAAGTATTCAACCCCTTGAGTCAATACATGTTAGAGTCACCTTTGGCGGCGATTACAGCTGTGAGTGTTGTTGGGTAAAGTCGACCTGAATTGTAAGATATTTGCTTTTTATTCTTTAAAATAATTCTTCAAGCTCGGTCAAGTTGGTTGTTGATCATTGCTAGACAGCCATTTTTCAAGTCTTGCCATAGATTTTCAAGCTGATTTAAGTCAAAACGGTAACTAGGCCACTCGGGAACATTCAACGTCGTCTTGGTGAGCAACTCCAGTGTTAACAGAGCATTCGAAAAGTTACAGTATTCAGACCCGTTGACTGTTTCCACGTTACAGCCTTATTTTAAAAATGGATTAAATTAATACAAATTCTCAGCAATCTACACACAATATCCCATAATGACATCACAATACCCCATAATGACATCACAATACCCCATAATGACATCACAACACCCCATAATGACATCACAATACCCCATAATGACATCACAATACCCCATAATGACATCACAATACCCCATAATGACATCACAATACCCCATAATGCCATCACAATACCCCATAATGACAAAGCGAAAACCGTTTTTTTTAGACGTTTCTGCTCATTTATTGACATAGGTATTCAGACCCGTTGCTATGAGACTTGAAATTGAGCTCAGATGCATCCTGTTTCCATTGATCATCCTTGAGATCTTTCTACAACTTGATTGGAGTCCACCTGGTGGTAAATTCAATTGATTGGACATGATTTGGAAAGGCACACAGCTGTCTGTATAAGGTCCCAACAGTTGACAGTGGGTGTCAGAGCAAAGCCATGAGGTCGAAGGAATTGTCTGTAGAGCCCCGAGACAAGATTGTGTCAAGGAACATTATGTAAATTAGATATTTCAGTTTAATAAATTAGCAAAACATTTTTAAAAACCTGTCTTTGCTTTTATCATTATGGGATATTGTGTGTAGATTGATGAGGGAAAAATACTATTTAATCCTTGTGTTTTAGTAGTTGTCCTGCTGAAAGGTGAATTCATCTCCCAGTGTCTCGTGGAAAGCAGACAACCAGGTTTTTTTTATTTATTATTATTTTTTTTTAAATACACTGAGTGGACAAATCTTTAGGAACACCTGCTTTTCCCATGACACAGACTGACCAGGTGAATCCAGGTGAAAGCTATGATCCCTTATTGATGTCACTTGTTAAATCCACTTCAAATCAGTGTAGATGAAGGGGAGGATGACAGGTTAAAGAATCATTTTTAAGTATTGAGACAATTGAGAAATGGATTGTGTGGTGGTAGTAGGAGCCAAAACATTAGGAACACCATGACATAGATTGACCAGGTGAAAGCTATGATCCCTTATTGATGTTAATTTCTTGTTAAATCCACTTCAATCAGTGTAGATGAAGGGGAGGAGAAGAAGGATGTTTAAGCCTTGAGACATGAATGTTGTATGTGTGTCATTCAGAAGGTGAATGGTCAAGACAAAATATTAAAAGTGCCTTTGAACTGGGTAGTAGGTGCCAGGCGCAACGGTTTGTGTCAAGAACTGCAACACTGCTGGGTTTTTTTCACACTCAACAGTTTCCCCGTGTGTATCCAGAATGATCCACCACACAAAGGACATCCAGCCAACTTGATACAACTGTGGGGAAACATCGGAGTCAACATGGACCCAGCAATCCCTGTGGAAACGCTTTCAACACCTCGTAGTGTCCATGCCCCCGACGAAGTCGGGCTGTTCTCAGGGCGAAAGGGGAAGGTGTTCCTAATGTTTTGTCCACACAGTGTAGGTCGCAGGTCAACAAAATTAGCGCCGTATAGTTTAATAGCACAGGGAGGATTCCTACTCACCTTTGCTAGAATGTCGTCCACTAGTTTTAGAAAGCACTCCTCCACATTAAAGTTATCCTTGGCACTAGCCTCGCAGAAACGCATCCCAGATATCCTGGAGGTAAACTGGGAACCCGAGAGACATGATAATACCAAGGTCAAAATCAATTATAAAATCATAGAATTATGAGTCAACTAATATTATTTTGAGATCATGTACAGTACTGTGATGTATATTAGTACTGTGACGTATATTAGTACTATGATGTATATTAGTACTGTGATGTATATTAGTACTGTGACGTATATTAGTACTATGATGTATATTAGTACTGTGGTGTATATTAGTACTGTGGTGTATATTAGTACTGTGGTGTATATTAGTACTGTGGTGTATATTAGTACTGTGATGTATATTTGTACAGTACAGTGATGTACAGTACTGTGGTGTACATTAGTACTGTGGTGTATATTAGTACTGTGGTGTATATTAGTACTGTGATGTATATTAGTACTGTGGTGTGTATTAGTACTGTGATGTTTATTAGTACTGTGACGTATATTAGTACTGTGTACAATAATGTGATGTATATTAGTACTGTGATGTACAGTACTGTGATGTATATTAGTACTGTGATGTACAGTACTGTGATGTATATTAGTACTGATGTACATTAGTACTGTGATGTATATTAGTACTGTGACGTATATTAGTACTGTGACGTATATTAGTACTGTGATGTATATTAGTACTGTGACGTATATTAGTACTGTGACGTATATTAGTACTGTGACGTACAATACTGTGGTGTATATTAGTACTGTGATGTATATTAGTACTGTGATGTATATTAGTACTGTGATGTACATTAGTACTGTGACGTACATTAGTACAGTGACGTACATTAGTACTGTGGCGTATATTAGTACTGTGGCGTATATTAGTACTGTGATGTACATTAGTACTGTGATGCTCTACACAATAATCTGTTAAATGCATCAGTGAAGATTAGAAGTAAAGAAAACCCTGACTTGGGGAAATTTCTTCTCTGAGGAGGTTTTTCCCGTCGACTGATTGTAGATCAGTATTAGACTCACCCTCTCCGCAGTCTGTTTAGTGATGATGCGGTCCGTCTCACAGTCCAGCTTGTTCCCCACCAGCAGCAGCTCTGCCTCTTCTGAAGCATACTGGCCAATGACAGAGAGGAGAGAGATGAGATGTATGTACTGTGTACTACTCCCTTCACAGAAGCTCTAATCAGAATAGAAAGAGCATCCCGGAGTTGACCTCTTCACTGTTGACGTTGAGACTGGTGTTTTGAGGGTACTATTTAATGAAGCTGCCAGTTGAGGACTTGTGAGGCGTCTGTTTCTCAAACTAGACACTCTAATGTACTTGTCCTCTTGCTCAGTTGTGCACCGGGGCCTCCCAGTCTTCTTTCTATTCTGGTTAGAGCCACTTTGCACTGTTCTGTGAAGGGAGTAGTACACAACGTTGTACGAGATCTTCAGTTTCTTGGCAATTTCTCGCATGGAATAGCCTTAATTTCTCAGAACAAGAATAGACTGATGAGTTTCAGAAAGAAAGTTATTTGTTTCTGGACATTTTGAGTCTGTAATCGAACCCACAAATGCTGATGCTCCAGATACTCAAATAGTCTAAAGAAGGACAGTTTTATTGCTTCTTTAATCAGAACAGTTTTCAGCTGTGCCAACATAATTTCCAAAGGGTTTTCTAATGATCAATTAGCCCTTTAAAATGATAAACTTGGATTAGCTAAGACAACGTGTCATTGGAACACAGGAGTGATGGTTGCTGATAATGGGCCTCTGTTTACCTATGTAGATATTCCATTTATTTTTTTTAATCAGCCGTTTCCAGCTACAACAGTCATTTACAACATTGACAATGTCTACACTGTATTTCTGATCAATTTGATGTTATTATAACGAACAATTTTTTTTTCTCTTTTCTTTTCAAAAACAAGGCCATTTTCTAAAGTGACCCCAAACTTTTGAACGGCAGTGTATATAACTGTAGTAACAGAGAGGAGAAGAGAGGTAATGTGGCCCATCCCAGTGGTGTTCCGGGCTGGTCCTTTGTGCCCTAGTACTACATAATGACTTCTGTTATCAATGATAATCCACGATGATGTAAGGTAATGTATTGATAATATCCTTTTTTACCTTGTCGATCATCTTCATCCACTTGGGAAGGTCGTCAAACGTTTCCTGCTTGGTGATGTCATAGACCAGTACTATTCCTTTGGCCCCGCGGTAGTAGGCTGAGGTTATACTGTTGAACCTCTCCTGACCAGCTGTATCCCTGGAGGTACAGGACACATCACTTATCAGACAGGATCCATGAGTTAGAGACAGGACACACATCAGACTGGATCTATGAGTTATAGACAGGACACATCACATATAAGACTGGATCCATGAGTTATAGACAGGACAGATCACATATCAGACTGGATCTATGAGTTAGAGACAGGACAGATCACATATCAGACTGGATCTATGAGTTAGAGACAGGACAGATCACATATCAGACTGGATCTATGAGTTAAAGACAGGACACACATCATCACATATCAGACTGGATCTATGAGTTAGAGACAGGACACACATCATCACATATCAGACTGGATCTATGAGTTAGAGACAGGACACACATCAGACTGGATCTATGAGTTAGAGACAGGACACACATCAGACTGGATCTATGAGTTAGAGACAGGACACACATCACACATCAGACCGGAGCTATGAGTTAGGGCCATGAGGTTTTCCAGACCAAGTCACCTGACAAAATAAGGCCCTAGTTAAAGCTAATAACATGTGTTAGTCAGGGAAAACTAGGCCCTAGTTAAAGCTAATAACATGGGTTGGTCAGGGAAAACTAGGCCCTAGTTAAAACTAATAACATGGGTTGGTCAGGGAAAACTAGGCCCTAATTAAAGCTAATAACAAACAAAGAAATTGCTGTGAATGTGAATTAATTTCCATATACAAATCTAGCCAACTATGGTGCAGAGGTAAACAGACCGTCAGTCAATCCGCCCGCCAGTCAGTCAGTCAGTCAGTCAGTCAGTCAGTCAGTCAGTCAGTCAGTCAGTGCGCCAGCCAGCCAGTCAGTGCGCCAGCCAGCCAGTCAGTGCGCCAGCCAGCCAGTCAGTGCGCCAGCCAGCCAGTCAGTGCGCCAGCCAGCCAGTCAGTCCGCCAGCCAGCCAGCCAGCCAGCCCGCCAGCCAGCCAGTCAGTCCGCCAGCCAGTCCGCCAGCCAGCCAGTCCGCCAGCCAGCCAGTCAGCCAGCCAGCCAGTCAGTCCGCCAGCCAGTCAGTGCGCCAGCCAGTCAGTCAGTGCGCCAGCCAGTCAGTTCGCCAGCCAGTCAGTCAGTCCGCCAGCCAGTCAGTCAGTGCGCCAGCCAGTCAGTCAGTGCGCCAGCCAGTCAGTCAGTGCGCCAGCCAGTCAGTGCGCCAGCCAGTCCGCCAGTCAGTCAGTGCGCCAGCCAGTCAGTCAGTGCGCCAGCCAGTCAGTCAGTGCGCCAGCCAGTCAGTCAGTGCGCCAGCCAGTCAGTCAGTGCGCCAGCCAGTCAGTCCGCCAGCCAGTCAGTGCGCCAGCCAGTCAGTCAGTGCGCCAGCCAGTCAGTCAGTGCGCCAGCCAGTCAGTGCGCCAGCCAGTCCGCCAGCCTGCCAGTCAGTGCGCCAGCCAGCCAGTCAGTGCGCCAGCCAGTCAGTCAGTGCGCCAGCCAGTCAGTGCGCCAGCCAGTCAGTCCGCTAGCCAGTCCGCCAGTCAGTCCGCCAGCCAGTCAGTCAGTGTATGAGCAGCAGTAGAGAAGCAGAAGTGACAGAGCAGGGTTAGATGTTGCCTCCCATGAAGTGGTTAGGGCTGACTGACAGGCCAAGAGAGAGGTTCGGGCTGACAGACAGGCCAAGAGAGAGGTTCGGGCTGACAGACAGGCCAAGAGAGAGGTTCGGGCTGACAGACAGGCCAAGAGAGAGGTTCGGGCTGACAGACAGGCCAAGAGAGAGGTTAGGGCTGACAGACAGGCCAAGAGAGAGGTTAGGGCTGACAGACAGGCCAAGAGAGAGGTTAGGGCTGACAGACAGGCCAAGAGAGAGGTTAGGGCTGACAGACAGGCCAAGAGAGAGGTTAGGGTTGACAGACAGGCCAAGAGAGAGGTTAGGGTTGACAGACAGGCCAAGAGAGAGGTTAGGGTTGACAGACAGGCCAAGAGAGAGGTTAGGGCTGACAGAAAGGCCAAGAGAGAGGTTAGGGCTGACAGAAAGGCCAAGAGAGAGGTTAGGGCTGACAGACAGGCCAAGAGAGAGGTTAGGGCTGACAGACAGGCCAAGAGAGAGGTTAGGGTTGACAGACAGGCCAAGAGAGAGGTTAGGGTTGACAGAAAGGCCAAGAGAGAGGTTAGGGCTGACAGAAAGGCCAAGAGAGAGGTTAGGGCTGACAGACAGGCCAAGAGAGAGGTTAGGGTTGACAGACAGGCCAAGAGAGAGGTTAGGGTTGACAGAAAGGCCAAGAGAGAGGTTAGGGCTGACAGAAAGGCCAAGAGAGAGGTTAGGGCTGACAGACAGGCCAAGAGAGAGGTTAGGGTTGACTGACACAGTGACGGAGCCTCAGCCAAGAACAGGTGGTGAGAGACATGATGACACCAGCCAGTACGCAGACAGTCATCCTGAACCGACGGGGGATGGGTGGAGGTAGGGACACGAGAGATTGGGAGGGTAGTAGTGGGACGAGGTCGGTAAAACAGAACAAATTGTGTTATCAGTGAAGGTTATGCACACATTTCAGCCCAGGTAGCAGTCACACACTCATCCTACATGGCAACATCAGCATGTGTAGCTACAGTATCTGTGGTGTCATGTAGCTGTAGCATGAAAAGGTCAGCTACTCTGTGCAGCGGAAGGTAGCTGAACAACACAGAACGGTCGATTCCTGTCGACTGAAGTATCACTTAATGTTGTATGTCAGGGGTCATCAAACTACATTCAGCAGGTAGCCTAGTGGTTAGAGGGGAGGGGCGGCAGCGTAGCCTAGTGGTTAGAGGGGAGGGGCGGCAGCGTAGCCTAGTGGTTAGAGGGGAGGGGTGGCAGCATAGCCTAGTGGTTAGAGGGGAGGGGCGGCAGCGTAGCCTAGTGGTTAGAGGGGAGGGGCGGCAGCGTAGCCTAGTGGTTAGAGGGGATGGGCGGCAGCGTAGTCTAGTGGTTAGAGGGGAGGGGCGGCAGCGTAGCCTAGTGGTTAGAGGGGAGGGGTGGCAGCATAGCCTAGTGGTTAGAGGGGAGGGGCGGCAGCGTAGCCTAGTGGTTAGAGGGGAGGGGCGGCAGCGTAGCCTAGTGGTTAGAGGGGATGGGCGGCAGCGTAGCCTAGTGGTTAGAGGGGATGGGCGGCAGCGTAGCCTAGTGGTTAGAGGGGATGGGCGGCAACGTAGCCTAGTGGTTACGTTGGGCCGGTAACCGAAAGGTTGCAAGATCGAATCAACGAGCTGACAAGGTAAAAAAATCTGTTGTTCCACCCCTGAACAAGGCAGTTTAACCCACTGTTCCTAGGCCGTCATTGAAAATAAGAATTTGTTCAAATTATAAGAATTTGTTCTTAAATTACTTGTCTCGTTAAATAAAAAGGTAAAGTAAAAAAAGATTTTACTGAGGAAATCAGTCAATTAAAATAAATAAATGAGACCCTAATCTATGGATTTCACATGACTGGGAATAGACACCAGTTGATCACAAATACCTTGTCACGGTATATCTGTAAAATCAAAGTGCCATCAATAAAAATGCAACTGTATTGATTGTCTTTGCTTATGCCTACCCCCCCCCACCACCACCACCACGGGGCAGTCTGTTCAGACCGCTCGC